>NC_068937.1:21667386-21844886 GCF_016801865.2 Culex pipiens pallens
TGTGAGCAGAACATTCTTTCCTTCCGAGTTTTTAGATGAAAAAATGAATATTTTAGCATCTGGAAATGTGCTTTTTCTGAGCTCCACTCGTCGTTGGCGTGTTTATTGGGAAAATTCTTTTGTTATGTTCTTCTGTGATGTGGTTTCATAGACGATTTTCAAGATTTTATCTGTCAAACTTTTTACATTTTAAGAAAAGTTAACCTTAATTTAACAAAAGTGTATTTTTGACAGCTGTCAGTTTGACAGCTTGCCATGACGATTCTCGCAGACAATCGAGAATATCAGTCTATGTGGTTGTGCCGGCGAAAACCAAATTTTGGCAACTTCGTTTACCGGTTTATAAATTATTCACTCAAAGAGGCGACAGAGCCTACTACGCCGCCAAGATCTAGGAAGTTTCTGACTCTTTGTGGGCAACAGAAGAAGGGGGGAAAACTGGTTAATATTCATACAGAAAACGGGCGGGAGAGAGAGAGAGGGTGATATCAAAGAATTTATGAGTTGTCCTGTTGAAAAGAATTGTTGAATAAAAGAACGCAACTTTTTAAAATGCTAATTGAAGGTGTTGTCAAGCTGACGCAGGTTGACAGATGGAATTACTTTGTGAAATTTGCAATGCAAAGCGATTCTTTTGAAATGTTGTTATCAGAAATGTCAACATTTTTTTATGAAACAAGCTGGCAGCACTGTTGAATTCAAGGGAAATTGAGTGAAATTCGCAGAAATCTGACATTTGATCTTAGTACTTATTCTTGGGACGATTCGATTTTGACGTAAACTGAGATATTTTGGATTTTCTTGTAAACACAGTGTTGCCATCTAGAATTTGAACAATGAACCTACTCTGAATAAGTTTCGAGACCAAATGACAGGTTTGGAAAAGTTTTACTCAGATATTGACGAAATTAGATTTGAGTAAAATTTACCCAATTTTGACGCATGGCTTCAAAGCTCATTTCTGGGTAAGACCGGTTTTGACATTATGTTTACATTCTGACGTCGCTTGTAGCAGTGCTGCCAATTTAACGTTCTCAAATTAAATTTAATTCCAATATCAATAAATTCCCACGGCTTCTTCAAACCGCAATCGTTCTTTGTTTACGTTCAGCAAACCAGTTAAATCTGGCCATTCAAACAAAACCCCCCTCGCTCCACTCGACCGAGAATGATGGTCTAAAAATTGAAAATGATATTATGCAAACGACCCATAGAGCAAAAAATAAAAATGGGCACACAATAATCCATTTTCCACTCCACAGCGGTTCCGGCATATTTGCCAGATCATTGCCCAGCAGCGGGGGTGGTTCCTTTCCGGACCGCAAACAAAATAAAAAGGTTGCGGTCGGAACAAAACTTTAGCCCGAAGGATGGGGAGAGGGGATATTTATCGATGAGGTTCGATTTCCTTTGTTGGGTGGACGAATCGGGGACCAACTTTCTCGGGCAAGTTTCTGCGCTAGGTGCCATTTAGCGAAGAACTTCGAGGAAAGAACTAAATAAAATTGAGACCGGTTGGGGTTCGTCTATAAACGACGTAATTTGATGATTTAGTAAAAAAACGGCAAACTCTGCCGTACGAGTTCTCTGATAAATTTTAGTCAAAGTTCAAAAAATACATTATGGAAAAAATCAGAGTTGGGTAATTTTTACTCTAACTTGCAATTGATTACAATTTACCAAAATTTGAATGAAACGCATCCAAATCTGTCATCCAAACAAAAAAAAAACTCGAAAAAGCTTGCTTAAATTTCTTCAATATACTCAAAAATGAGTAATGAAGTAAAAGTCAGATTTGGATAAATTTCACACAAACTTACAATTGAATAAATTTCACCCAAATCTGACATCAGTTTTGAAAAAGAAAGGGTCCTTTCACAAATTGCGTAATGAATCAAATGGCAGGTTTGCGTAGTTTTACTCAAACTTCAAATTGATTTAAAATTTAAAAATTTGAATAAAATTTAGAAATTCATTTTTCTTATAAGCAATTTTTGAAAAAGATCGGGTCCGTTCATAACTAACGTAATTGGAGATAAATTGAGAAGTAATCGGAATCATTGCTGGCATTCAAATGTTTTCAATCAAACTCAAAAAGTGAAATGTAGCAAACGTCAGATTTGGGTAAATTTCATTCAAGCTATTTAGTAATAAAAATTCTTCAAAATTTGCATAGATTACACCCGAAAGAGACATTTTCCGTATGAGTCAGCTTTGATAAAGATGAGGTCCGTTCACAAGTGCTGTCTAAATTCACAAAATGAGATGAGCATGAGCATGAGAGACCATCCATGGTTGTCCTTCTCCGTTGCTGAACAGGACCGTAATATCCTATCAGCACAACCGATCACACGCTTCAACAATCTAGTAATGTTTCCCTTATCAACAGCATGTATGAATGCGCAGAAAAGATAAAACATCAAGATCATCAAAACTAGAGCTGGTGCGAATAGGCAACAGTCGTTGGCCACCAACGGCGCCCGCCATGTCAGTTTGTAGATCTCGAGGGCACGGGACGGGAATGTTAGTATGCACAGGTTGCTACCAAGGGTGGGTTCTATACGATATCCACACCCCCACGTGTGCCGGAAAAACTACTTCTACATGGGATTATGTTAGTAGGAAAGGGTTATGGTCAGGATTCATCATAGAAGATGATGATGTGACCCAAGAATCAATACGTTTTGTTTATAGGGTGATGTATTATTCTCAAGGCAAGCAATCGGATGCTGCTGTTGAGACAATTCCCGTTTATCTGCTAACAATTTATACGAAAATGGTTTAATCTTAGACAGCCGGCTGTGGAAAGATAAAACCACAAATATACATAAACTCTGCGTATTGTATTCAGTTCGAGTGAATCATAGACGAGATTTCAAATTCTAAACAATTATTAGATTAGTGACCTGTAAATAACAAATGATCTACGGAGCTATAAAAAGGACTTGATAATCGCGTGGAAGCAATACTCGTTATCGTGCTTTCTGAGCTATAATGCTACTAAGACTAAGATAATGTTTTTGACGCGTTTTAAGGAAACGACTAATTGAATTCATGAAAAATGTTTTCCTCGTACGCTTGACATACAAATAACAATTGTAGAAAAATAACGGCTTTGGTATGTATAAAACACGGCGACGCCCAAGAAAAACAAAACCGGCCCGACGTAAACGCGTTGCTAATCAGATTCTATCGGACTAAATTTACTTTAAATCGATCGCAAGGCCACCGTAAGACGCTGTAACCAATTTGTTTATTAGTATTTACATACTCTTTCATTCATTCACTCACTCTGCCAATCATACAAAAAGCTAGCTCATTTAAAGTTACTAATCTAAACACTATTTAGAGTCAAAAAAAAAATCAAATGAGGATTTATGCCTAACGTTGCGTTTGAAACATATTAAGCTAAACCAACCAAAATATAGATAGTACTTAAAATTTCCCATCAGTTTTTAAAACAGTTTTTATTTAAAATATCCTATCTTTTTTTTTTAAGAAAAAAACATTTCATAAAGGAACAACTCTGGTCAATACCACGCTAGAAAAACTAGAAAACAAAAACAAACAAGATAAAAATTATAGCCTGCAAAATTTAAAATTAATCACACTGCGTAGGCCAAAAAGTTATCTATATAAGTTACGCTATAGCTGTTTCGCTCCCACTCTCACTCACACTCACAAACACAAAAACTCATTGTACAAAAAAAAATCTGATTGGAACTTTCTCACCGCGGCCAGTCGTTGATCGTTGGATTTGCTGCTCTGAAATCCTCCTGGCATCAGCATAAAAACAGCACGACTTCCGGCTCAGAGCAGTCAAAATTTTTCGACTCCTTCCGTTTTGCCTCATCACAAAAAAAAGAAAAAAAAAAACAAGCAAAAAAACAAGACTCCACATTTTCTATCTTGTCAAAACCACTTTTTATCAGTTTTTTTTATATTCACAAATTCAATAAGCATTTAGAGGCATCAATTGGCAGAGTTCGTCGTTCACCAATGTGCTTGTAATATACAAAAAAAAAATTAAACACGCGCAGCGATTTTTCAACTTTGACGCAGTTGATGTTTACATCAGGAACGAACAGGAAAGACTCTTTGTTCACACCTCGGCCTCGGCCCTATTACAATGTTTTGCTTGAAATCACGATCACTCGTTTGACAATTAAGCCCTCAAGAAACGTAGCACTCGCGTACCGCTGTGATCGATCTATGGCTCTGCGTACCGCTATCAACAAACTGACTTGCTTTTCCTGTCATGGCAACCAAAACATTCATCACAAGCCAACATTATTTTTGCAATTTTCTACGCATATCACTAAATTTCTATTTCAATTTTACTTTTCCTTGCTAGCAAAACTTCTTCTTCAACAGATCCTGCAATTTTTTCACAATCCGTAGCAAAATTCACCACCAATTCAATTAAAAATTCGGAGCACACTTCACAACAAACTTGCTGCCACCACAGACAATCTATTCCTGCTGTCTAAATTCACAAAATGAGCTAAGAAACTTCATTCAAGAAAAGTCATATTCCGTGAACAAACTCATAAATGAACATCGAGGCAAATTTCGGGAATGAAGATGTCAACTCAAAAATACCAAAATTTGAATGAAATTCGCCCAAATCTGACATTTTCCTTGTATATAATTTCGGCATTGCGGTCATTCAAAATATTTCAATTTTTTGACAAACTCAATCAAAAATGAGTAATGAAGCAAATTTCAGATTTGGATGAATTTCATCCAAATATTTAAGTGATTGAAATTCTAAACATGCATAGATTGCATCCCAAAAAGACATTCTCCAAAGCCATGTTTGTAAAAATAGGTCATTTCCTAGATGGCTTTGATTCAGAAAAATAAGGAAAAATGCTGACGAATTCACTCAAAACAGCCAAATTCTTGAACATACTTTAAATTGAGTACTTATGAAAATTTTAGATTTGGGTAAATTTCACTCAAAGTTTAAAGTGATTAATATTCTTCCAGAATTGAAACATGCGAAATCAAAAATTTCCCTTACAATTCTAAGAGATATCAAAAATGTGCATTGAAGGAAATTTCAGTAATAAAGCATTTTTTTTAGTTTGGGTATGGGTAAATTTATCTCGAACTTCAAATTGATCGCATTCTGAAAAAAAAAGTCATCAGGGGTGACATTGGGTCTGGGGGGTGAAATTGGGTCATACGAATTTTTGCATTTTTGAATGACCCAATCTCATTTGGGTTAATTTGACTGCAGCTTAAAACTGATTTCAGATGCATGTTTCGAATGAATTCCATGTACTAGAAAATGAGTTATGATGTAAATGTCAGATTTGAGTAAATTTTAACTAAAATTTAAAAATAATTGAAATCATCTCAAATTTCTAATTAATTTCATAAACTCAAAAATGCATAGTGATCGAAATTCAGATTTCGGATTAAAAAAAATGATTGAAATTATCTTAAATTTGAATTCATTTCATGAAATTAAAATTGAGTAATGATCATATTCAGATTTTGGGTTGATTGTACCTAAACTTAAATTGATTGAAATTATCTCAAATTTCAAATTAATTTCATAAACTTTAAAATGAGTAATGGTCAAAATTCAGATTTTTAATTGATCACCAAAACTATTTTTTTTCAATATTTAACATTAGAATGAATTTCATATGCTCAAAAATGAGTTAAGATGTAAATGTTAGATTTGCGTAAATTTCACTAAAATTAAAAATTGATTAAAAATTTCTCAAATTTTAACATAATTTTATTTACAAAAAAACATCAATGATTTAAATATCAGATTTTGAAAAATTAATTTAAATGTCTTAAAAAATGTTTATTCTAAAAAAATATTTAAATAATCTCAAAAATGATCTATCAAAACTGAGTTATGATGTAAATGTCAGATTTGAGTAAATTTTAAAACATTTAAAAAATGATTAAAATCATCTCAAATTTCAAATTCATTCCATTAACTCAAAAATGAGTAATGATCAAATTTCAGAATTTGGATTAAAAAAAGATTGAAATCATCTAAAATTTTAATTAACTTCGTAAAATCAAAAATAAGTAATAATCATGTTCAGATTTTGGGTTGATTTTTCCTAAACTTAAAATTGATTGAAATTATCTCAAATTTCAAATTAATTTCATGAACTCTAAAATGAATGCAAAGAGACGAGTTGTTCCTTTGTATTCATAGTAATGCATTCTGCTAAAGCGCTCAACCAAACCACAAATCCAAAATGAGTAAGATCACAATTCAGGTGTTGGGTTGATTTCACTTCAGCACAAACACATATTTAAAATAATTAAATTAGAATGAATTTCGTATCCTGAAAACTGAGTCATGATTTAAAAGTCAGATTTCCAAAAATTTCACTAAAATTAAAATTTGATTGAAAATTTTTAAAATTTTAGCACATAAAAAAGATTAATCATTTAAATATCAGATTTTAGAAAATTTATTTAAAATATTAAAAAATATATTTTATATAAAAATTTATTTAAATAATCTCGAAAATGATCTATCAAAAATGAGTTATGATGTTAATGGGAGATTTGAGTAAATTTCACTAAAATTTAAAAAATGATTGAAATTACCTCAAATTTAAATTGAATTCATAAACACAAAAATGATCGAAATTCAGATTTTGGGTTAATTCCACCTAAATTTAAAACTGATTTAAAATATTTAAGATCAGAATGAATTTCATATCCTCAAAAATGAGTTATGATGTTAATGTCAGATTTGCGTAAATATCAAATTTTAGCATAAATTCATGTACTAAAAAGATTAATGATTTAATTACCATATTTTGGCAAATTAATTAAAAATTTTTAAAAATATATATTATACACGCAGAAAAATAAGGCATATTTGAATCAACAAAACGTTTTGTTGATTTGAAAATCAAGATTTTTGTTGAATTAACGCTAAACGTCAAAGCAACTTTTTCAAAACAACAAAAGATTTTTTGTGGAATTAAGTAAATCAAGGTTTATTTCAACGCAAAATCGGCGTTGATTATATTCACCAAAAAATTTGTTGAATCAAACCTCGTACAGGCTGATTCTACAAAACATTTTTCTGCGTGTATAAAAAAATTTCAATTATCTCCGAAATCATCTATCCAAAATGAGTTTTGATATAAATGTCAGATTTGATTAAAATTTACTTAAATTCAAAAATGATTGAAATTATCTCAAATTCAAAATTAATTTCATTCACTTAAAAATGGGTAATGATCAAAACTCAGATTTTGGATTGATTTCACTTAAACTAAAAATTTATTTAAAATATTTAAAATAAGAATGAATTTCATATTTTCAAAAATGAGTAATGATGTAAATGTCAGATTTGCGTAACTTTCACTGAAATTGAAAATTGATTCAATTTTTTCAAATTTTAACAAAATTTCATTTACTTAAAAAAGAGTAATGATGTACATTTTCAGATTTTGACAAATTTTTTAAGATACAAATCACCTCCGATTATTGGATTACCAAAAATAAATCGGATGATCGAGTCTGGACTGTATTCAGAAATGAGTAAATTAGCAAGCAAATGCAATTTGGACAAATTTCACTAAAACTTAAAATTAATTGAAATAATCTCAAATTTGAACAAATTTCACTCAGATTTATTCTTACAGTCACTGGTGACAAGTTTCCTTAGCAAAATAAATATTTACAAGACTCAAAAATAAATGTTGTAATGAAAATTACAGATAAAGCTGAATTTCACACAAACTTAAACTAGATTATAATTATCTCATTTAAAAAAAATATTTTCATATACTACTTTTTTTTTGATAAAAATATCATGCCTTCAAACTCACTTTTGAGTAATCTTAGTTTCGTACTTTACGGTCTCCAAGTTGCAAAAAAAAAGCAAACCACATTCCCGTCATCCGGAACGGGAACCTTTTCCACCACATTTTTTATTTCTTCTGCGGTCACCCCGTCGGTCTCTCTCTCGGTGAACAGGGCCTCTTAAATGGCCAATAAAGTTTGTTGTTCCGTTTTTTTTCTTTGCTTTCACTGGGTTCCTGCTCCACGCTGATTCTTGTTTTGACGGGACCAAACTGACCAGTCAGTGGCACAAAAAGAGGTTATGTTTTGTGTTTGTGTAAGGGTGGGCAAATGTTTGAAGAGGGCGTGCGCCCCCCTTTTTTTGGGTGGGTGATTTTTGAACGATTGCTAATGACTTTATTAAAGAATTTGGAAGATTGATTAAAGAATAAAAATTAGCTGACGTTTAAATTTTCAATTCAGCTGAAAAGTTAAGTCGTTTTACAAATTCGACTATCACGTTTCACTCTTTCACAACGGACCAGTCGTGTGGGGGCACAAACAAAACAGAAGCAGGCCATGAATTGTGAATTTCACCGAAACAAAACAAAGCAAATGGGCGTAAGACGAAGTGTAAACAAAGCGAGTCCCTTTTGCTCGTATCAAGTGAAAATGGGAGAGTTTGGCCCATTTGCATTGTTACGCTTGAAATAAAGTTCCAGATCCGGTCTGGGCCGTTGGCTTTTTGTGTCCAACTTATTTTTTCACTGTCTGTGTGTGTGTTGTCTTTGGGCAGTCAGTCGATGGCACCGAGTATATGGTTGTTTATGTTTTTGTTTTTGGTTGGGCTTTTTTGGGTCGGCCGTTGGTTGGAGAATTGTTGGCATTTGCGGGGTACGATTTGCGGAATTTATTCGGAATATGTAAACAAGGGAACATGTGTTTTTTTTTTTTTGTTCGAGGGGTCAGATGAGAAAAAGTGGGTTTCAATAACATTTTGCGAGCTTATGAATAGCTTGGTTGGACGGGCAAAAAGGATAAACAATTTAAATGAAGGCACAACATGATTTGGCGTTTTTTGTTATTGAAAATTTGCCGATATTGTTGCTGCCTTCAAAAAAAAGTTTAAGTTTCAGCTGAATTTTCCCAAAAAAAAGTTAAAAAAATTCAAATCTCATCAGAGTGTAGTGAAGTAAACAAAGAGCTGTCACTTTAAAAATAGCATCCCTACACGCACACTCAATTTCACTTAGTTCTCGTAAAAATCGAAACAACTCAGAAAAGAGTAATTGGGACAACCTTTGACGTTGGATGAACTTAACTCAATTGGGTACTAAAGTCCTTTGTCAATTTTTATGTACAACGGTAAAAAACACGATTAAAAACCATTTCTGATCAGTTTTTTCATTTTAATGCAAAATTTTTTTTTTGACAAGACAACATTTTTTCGATGGATCAACTATGGTCCCCTTGGAACGAGCTGTCAAGTAGGAGCTTTTCTGTCAAGAAGAGCCGTGAGGTTATTAACCATTTTAAACTCTTTGTGTTCGTACAAAGGGTCATTGTACTCAGAAAAATAAGCTTTATCGCTGTAAACAATAATATCAGCAATCTAAGCTTCATTTTAGGACCCAATTTTCGTTGAATTTTTTGTATAACTCACTCAAATCTGTCATTTACTCGATTTACCTATTTTTAGGTAGGAATTATTTTAATCTAGGGTTTTGATGAAAATTGAACGTTAAATAGTCAAAACACTACGGACATTGAGTAAAATTCACCCCAATCTGGCAGCTGCAAAAAAATGTGAAGTGCGTGTAGGGATGCCATTTTACCGTGACAGCCCTAAAAAAAGTTAAAAATGAGTAACTTCTCGTCAGAGTGTCGTGATAAAAACAAGGGGCTGTCACTGAAAAATTGATTCCCTGTAAAAAATGTTTGCTCGACAGTGGGTTAAAAGACGTGGTCTGACAGTAAATAAAACTAGTATTTTCACGTCAGAGTGTCGTGTACTAAACAAAGAACTGTCACTTTACAATTGTCTTGCTCTAAAAAAAAGTTTTTTATCTTGACTTCGAGCTGAATTCTGATGAATGCAATGCTTCTTAGCTACTATTTTGAGTAATCTGTTGCATTATTCAATTTACAACCTTCTCAACATTAAATTTACTTTGATTAAAGTGGAAAATTCTGCTAAATTCAAGCAACAAGCCCGTTTCGCTTACTCAAAACTTCCCCTGAAGAGGGCGCTTCCTCAACCGCCGGCGTTTGCCGGGCGCTAATTGTTCCGTTTTAAAAGGAAAGGACGAGTTGTAAAAAACGTGCTGCAAAAAGAAACCCGTTAAGTCCAGGAAACGGTCAGCATCGTAAAGAAAAGAAAAATTGTAGTTTGAAAAGTCGGTAGTTTCAAGCGTTTTCCCGGCTTCTTTTTACACCGCGATCCAAGTAGCCCTCGACTCCGCAGGGCTACCGGGTTGCCAAATAATCGGAAATTATTTTAAATTCCAGATTTTGACATTTTAAAATATATTCCCACCTTTATTTAACATTCTTGATAAATAATAGTTTTTCGGCAAAACTCGTCGAAACTGGCATTAACCAAGAATGTTAAATAAAGGTGGGAATAAGTTAAAGCAAAAAAAATTAATCTTACAATACATGACGAAAAAGCTGACAACTCGGTAGTGCTCTTTTCTAATTTTAATTTTATTTTGATGTTGAATTTTTGTGTATTGATATTATTTTTTCAACTGGCAACCCTGCCCGACTCACGTGTATGTGTGTCAGCGTGTATTTCTGTGGGCGCCCTGACCCCGCGACCCAGCTGAGATTGGAATTTTTAGTCCGAAGAAAGAAAGGAAAGGGAAAAAAACCCTGTGCGGAACCATTTACCAGCACAAATGACTTATTCTTGTCTTTTTTTTTGTGGAGCAGCTTTTAGGTGTGCTTTTGTGTCGCTGTTCGTATCGGATGAGTGATTGTGCTAATCGAATAATAGCATCATTGGTGCGCTGGAAGTGGGGACGCGAAGTCGTGATTATTCAGGTTAATTTTTTTGTGTGCTTTTGTGTCGCTGTTCGTATCGGATGAGTGATTGTGCTAATCGAATAATAGCATCATTGGTGCGCTGGAAGTGGGGACGCGAAGTCGTGATTATTCAGGTTAATTTTTGGTGTGCTTTTGTGTCGCTGTTCGTATCGGATGAGTGATTGTGCTAATCGAATAATAGCATCATTGGTGCGCTGGAAGTGGGGACGCGAAGTCGTGATTATTCAGGTTAATTTTTGGTGTGCTTTTGTGTCTCTGTTTGTATCGGATGAGTGATTGTGCTAATCGAATAATAGCATCATTGGTGCGCTGGAAGTGGGGACGCGAAGTCGTGATTATTCAGGTTAATTTTTTTGTGTGCTTTTGTGTCGCTGTTCGTATCGGATGAGTGATTGTGCTAATCGAATAATAGCATCATTGGTGCGCTGGAAGTGGGGACGCGAAGTCGTGATTATTCAGGTTAATTTTTTGGTGTGCTTTTGTGTCGCTGTTCGTATGGGATGAGTGATTGTGCTAATCGAATAATACCATCATTGGTGCGCTGGTAGTGGGGACGCGAAATCGTGATTATGCAGGTTATTTTTTTTGTGTGCTTTTGTGTCGCTGTTCGTTAGGGGTGAGTGATTGTGGTGATCGAATAATAGCATGACTTACTGAATTATTTGTGTCTTGAGCGTAATTTTCGTTGAGTAATTGGTGTTTTTTTGTGATTTTTTTTTTTTAGATCTTAATTAATTGTTTCGTGATTTTCAAAGCCCTTCCTATATCATCGTTGATCGGAAGGCACGGCGTCGGGTAAATTGTGTATAATGTTTTCAATAAGGTTTTATTTTTAATGGTGAAAAAGCCATTTCTATATAATGATCGAAAGACGCACTGACATTTTGGATTAATTAATAGTGGAGTGAAATAATTGTGTGTGAATGACTTTGTGTGTTAACCAAAAAGACCTTCCCATAGCATCGTTGCTCGGAAGGCTCGCCGACGGGTCTGTTATGAAAGTCCTCCCCATAGCATCGTAGCTCGGGAGGCATCGAAAAGCCAATCCCTTATCCTACTAACCCAAAAAAATAATAATCACGTGATGCTTGAAGGAGATGCTGTGGATTCAACGGTCTCAAGCGGTATCAACAAGTATATAGCGAAAAACTGTGTGCTTGATGAGTCTGCAACTTCAACTATCGGACTAACATTCCTCCCTTTCGTTGAACTGCAGGCTTCTTGGGAGGGCGCCGGTATTGACTAATAAAGTAGGGATCTTCAGAGGTTAAACAGTGAACGGATGGTTGGCTCCCACTGATCATTTTTGATTCATTGTTTAACTTCAGCTGATCTGTCAATAACGGAGTAGCAGCTCATTGGCAGTCAACCATGCTCATGCTCATGCTCATGCTCATGCTCTTTTTTTGTGGAGCAGCTTTTCCCTGGCCTACTACACTGGCGGAAAGTTTGCCTGGCTTTTCCACGGCTTACTGCGCCGCACCACAAGAATGTGCCGCGGCGCGGAGAGGACCGGTGAAAAGTTATTCCTGAAGGAGGAAGTGCCTCCACAGGGCTAATTAAAATGGCTATTCTTGAACGTCATCGTTGTTTACCTTTTTCAGGCTTGCACGTGGTAAATAGCTCTATTTTGTCAAGAATTTAAAGAAAAGGTGGGAAAATAAATCATATTTATCATATATTTTTTTTCATACATCAAATTTTTTGGAGCATTTGTGTTTATATAAACTTGGCAACACTGCTTCCCACCTTTTTCAACGAACCCTGAGGACAAGAGTTTTCAACAAAAGTTGGTGCAATACTTTCTGAATTTTAAGAAAAGGCGGAAAATAATTCTTCATCTCATTAAATTAAATAAAAAATAATAAGTTTGATTGAAATTCGGCAACACTGTCACGTTCTTACCATGTTCAACGAACCTTGTCAAGAGTTTGCAGCGAAAATTGTGCACAATATTGAAATATTCTATGTCCAATTCAAGAAAATGTTGAAAAATTATTCTTTAAAGAAACAATTTATGATCGAAACTTGGCAACACTACTTCCCACCATTTTCAACGGACCTTGTGCACAAAATAGTTTTCAACAAAAGTTGGACGAAATTTTCTTCTGATTTGAAAAAAACAGTATGGAAAACAATCATTAGACCAATTAATAATTATGCTGATGCAAAGTTGGCAACTTTGCTTCCCACCTATGTTCAAGAATCTTGGAGACAAAAGTATTCAGAAAAAAAGTGCATTCATTCAAAAATTTTAAGGAAAATAGGATAAATTTACCATTCGCCATGCTTAAATTAAAAACAGCTTTGATAACATGTTGACAACACTGCTTCCCACCTTTTCCCGACGAACCTTGTCTCGACACAAAGAGTTTTCACCGAAGGTTGCTCGCAATTTCGCCCCGCTACTATTTACAACAAACCGGGGGTCAGTCGGGGGAGGGCACCAGCCAGTCAGTCAGTCTACAAAAGAAAAGAATAATTGCTTTTGTCTGTAAACGACAACACGGATAGCAGATGAATGAGCACCGTTGTTGTGTTCGGGATGAATAAAAGAAGAAGAAGAAGTTGTTGATAAAAAAGGCAGAAATGGTTCCTCCAAGCAAACTTGAAGCGGGAAAGATCAGCTGGGAAACGAGTTTACAAATTGACAGCATTGTCAATCTGGCAACACTGGAGCGGAAATGTCAGAGATGATTATGGAGACGCATTGTAGCCTACTTGGGTTCGATTCTGTTTAGATGATTTCGATTCAGAAAAACTGTCAAAGTAGTGTCAGGTTTACAACCAAGATTTTTACAAGAAGGTGGGAATGCACTTAAAAATTCTTTTTCAAAAGGGTAACATTAATACAAAGTTCCTTTTTTTATTAGTTTAGCTGACACCTTAAAGTGCAACACTTGAACGTGTCATTCAGTTCACCACCACAACCATAAAACCCCACGGCTAATCCCGTAAAATGTGACCGTTAAGCTGATCTGTCAGGGGAAATCTTCCGTTTTCCGCTATAAAAAATAAACGATTGCCTTTTTCCCTTTTTTCGTCTAGTGCAGCCACTTTGCAGGTGTGACTTTTATGGTTTATGAAGGTGTGTGTGTGTCTGTCTAAAGAGGGGTTGCACTTTACTGGCTTGCTTTGATGGTGTTTGCGCCACTGTTTCCCATACCGCTACAGCTACAGGAAACCCTATTGCCAAGATGGCCTGAAACAGCGGAAGTTACAGACGACGAAAAGAGACCTCCCCTTTTAATGAGGTTATAATCTTCACAAGACTCAACAACCGTGGGAATTTCCGCTTTACAGGAGCGACCTTGAAAAGAAGTGGTTCTTGGTATTGGAAAGGGCTTGAAAAGGGGGTTTAAATTTGTGGGAAGGATCTTTAAGGGGAAGAGTCCGCCCAACTTCAAGAACTTCAAGTTTAATTTTGACAATTTTTGACAACTTTGTCAATTTTGTCAATTTTGTCAATTTTGTCAATTTTGTCAATTTTGTCAATTTTGTCAATTTTGTCAATTTTGTCAATTTTGTCAATTTTGTCAATTTTGTCAATTTTGTCAATTTTGTCAATTTTGTCAATTTTGTCAATTTTGTCAATTTTGTCAATTTTGTCAATTTTGAAAATTTTGACAATTTTGACAATTTTGACAATTTTGACAATTTTGTCAATTTTGTCAATTTTGACAATTTTGACAATTTTGACAATTTTGACAATTTTGACAATTTTGACAATTTTGACAATTTTGACAATTTTGACAATTTTGTCAATTTTGTCAATTTTGTCAATTTTGTCAATTTTGTCAATTTTGTCAATTTTGTCAATTTTGTCAATTTTGTCAATTTTGTCAATTTTGTCAATTTTGT
Source organism: Culex pipiens pallens (assembly GCF_016801865.2). Taxonomy (NCBI): domain Eukaryota; kingdom Metazoa; phylum Arthropoda; class Insecta; order Diptera; family Culicidae; genus Culex; species Culex pipiens. The sequence goes on from NC_068937.1 coordinate 21,682,081, forward strand.
CAATTTTGTCAATTTTGTCAATTTTGACAATTTTGACAATTTTGACAATTTTGACAATTTTGACAATTTTGTCAATTTTGTCAATTTTGACAATTTTGACAATTTTGACAATTTTGACAATTTTGTCAATTTTGTCAATTTTGTCAATTTTGTCAATTTTGACAATTTTGACAATTTTGACAATTTTGACAATTTTGACAAGTTTGACAATTTTGACAATTTTGACAATTTTGACAATTTTGACAATTTTGACAATTTTGACAATTTTGACAATTTTGACAATTTTGACAATTTTGACAATTTTGACAATTCTGACAATTTTGACAATTTTGACAATTTTGACAATTTTGACAATTTTGACAATTTTGACAATTTTGACAATTTTGACAATTTTGACAATTTTGACAATTTTGACAATTTTGACAATTTTGACAATTTTGACAATTTTGACAATTTTGACAATTTTGACAATTTTGACAATTTTGACAATTTTGACAATTTTGACAATTTTGAAAATTTTGACAATTTTGACAATTTTGACAATTTTGACAATTTTGACAATTTTGACAATTTTGACAATTTTGACAATTTTGACAATTTTGACAATTTTGACAATTTTGACAATTTAGACAATTTAGACAATTTAGACAATTTTGACAATTTTGACAATTTTGACAATTTTGACAATTTTGACAATTTTGACAATTTTGACAATTTTGACAATTTTGACAATTTTGACAATTTTGACAATTTTGACAATTTTGACAATTTTGACAATTTTGACAATTTTGACAATTTTGACAATTTTGACAATTTGGACAATTTTGACAATTTTGAAAATTTTGACAATTTTGAAAATTTTGACAATTTTGAAAATTTTGACAATTTTGACAATTTTGACAATTTTGACAATTTTGACAATTTTTACAATTTTTACAATTTTGACGATTTTGACAATTTTGACAATTATTATGTGCTTCTCGTCATATTAACTCTCACTAATCCTGTCAAAGGTACACGGCAGTAAATTAGAAAATTCATTACCTTTTCCGCTACACTGCGAACCATATCTTATAAACCTACATAAAGAAAACACAAAATTCCTACTCATCTTCCTTCCCACGGGGTGATTCCACCATTTTTCATGGCACACTAAGTTATACATTTTTACGACCTTACACACACACGTGGAAAAAGCAATGAAGACATCTTTTACTTCTTACTTTTGCCTCTTCTCTTCTAGTCCGATCCGACGCAATTTAATTTATATTGAATTCCCTTGTCGGAACTTCCAGCTCCTAGAGATCTTTGCTCTCGGAAAGACACACGAGTCGCGTCGTCCACGTGGACCAACTTATCTTCAACGGCACCGGTGAGAAAAATCCACGTGTGGTCGTCATTTCTTAAAGGGGCTTGAATTGCCCAACGTCAAACCAGTACAAATATCCGGATCTTTTCCAGAATAGATTCGGAAAAAGTTCTGACAACAAGTTTGTACTGGTTTGACGTTTGCTGTTTGGTTATATGTCACTGCCTTCAAACGTCAAAAATACAAAATGATTGTTTACATTTAAGGTTTGGACCTTTGGAAATGCCACTTTACTGTTTTTTTGGCCTACTCTTGTCGACTTGAATTGCTTTATCAAAAATGCTTGCAATAATTAATTTCTCATTTAGGGGAACTATACCCTTTCTCAGCCTATTTCTATTATCAGCCTATCAGCACTTTGATCATGAATTACAGCTTTCATAAAGTGTTTTTGACTGTTTCAAAGTTATAAATAGCTCAAACAAAAGTGAGCAAGCAACTCTCAATTGTTGATACATCTGAAAATGTTGAATTTATAGCGGAAAAAGGCAAAAGTGATGAGAATTGGTCGAAAGGCTTAGGGTGATTAAAATGGGCATATTTCCCCTAGCTAGTTGGCGGATCATCCCGATTATCCTGACCACCCGACCCGTTCCGCCAGTGTTGCCATATTATTGGCTCCCCTTTCGTATTTTAAACAGTTCATCAATTGTTTACATTCCTCGTTGAATATATTTTCTCTGCCACGCAACGGCAGCGCCACCCAGCGGAAATGACCCAATTTCAGTCAACAAAAGCCCGTGACACAGCCTGGGGGTCGTGATTCGAAAACAATCCAATTTCACGGTCACAAAAGTCGAAAAGCAATCAGCTTGAATGCACACAACAATGACAGATTATTTCGGTCGCAGAAGGCCAAAAATGACAACTCACGCACGGTGGTTGCCACCATTTTGACGTGATTAAAATGCCCGCCTCTTCCCGCCTACTACGACTACCCTGTTTGAAAAATGTCGCACGTCGTACGAGTTGTCGCACGGTTCTGATTTCACCGTTTCGATATCGATTGGTCGAAAGGACGACAAACGACAAACACTTGACATGCCCGACATAGTTTTTTCTCATCGATTTTTTGACAGCTCGATGACTTTACCGTGTCGACGCAAACACTTTGACAGTTTTATTCATGTTTTGAACATGTTTGATGAACAGAAGAGCGTCAAATTCTGCCTTGTCAGAAGTTTTTGAAAAAGAATCGGTTCAGTAATGCGGTGAAGACAAAGAAGGGCAAGATTTTAGTAGATACTTGCGTCTTCAAAACGAATTGGAAATTCCTTTCCGAAAACCATCACCAGGAGAAGAAGGTCAACGGAGTGGGTTTTGGACTCCTAGCTGAAGGACAACTTTGTGCTCGTGGAGGTGGCCGACTCCAACGAAAGGGCCGGATATTCAGAATAATCAAAGGTTGGCGTGGCTTTATCAGGATCTTCACAGTCCGTCAGCTACGAGGAGCACGAAGAGGCGTACTCCAACGGAGAAAACGATCCTAAAGGTGATGGCCGGGGGTTAAGTGGGTGAGGTGCATTCCATCGTGGATAATTGCGGCAGTACAAGGACGGGCAAGACACACGTCATATTCGGATACGGGCTGATACGGGTGACCTACCAGAAGGCCAAGAACTTGACCATTCCGTTGCTGTCGGTTCTGGAGATTACGACGTGCAAACGCCACCTGTGTATAAGAATCCGACCAACTTTCCGATCTTGAATCAGAAGCGCTTTAGGCAATCCAAGACGATTCGGGTAAAAACGGCTTATTGGGTAAAAAATTCATGTTAAAAAAAAGTTTCTTTCTCCAAACAGTTCGAATGTTGGTTCCACTGCGCGAAGATTTCAACAGCGGTTTCACCGACAAGAAGTGTCTTCCACCCGCACAGCTGCCGGTTCTGCTCCAAATTCGCATCCTGAACGAGTTCCAGAACGACAACGCCATGACCCAGGAACCGCAAGACAAAGACGCAAGACAGAAAGAACTACCGCAATTCGCCACCAGTTCCGGCGTGAGCTCGGAGCCTCCGATGGAGGAAATTGACCGATAAAACGAAGTGAAAATTTTGCAGATCGGCCGAAAAGGATACTCCGGGTGAGGACTGAGCACCAGTAAGGAAGTTACGCTGGTGACGAAGATTTCTCTAGCCGCTAAGCAGTGTAGTAAGACAACTCTGTTTTCACTGCGAGTGACCAACGTTGCGGACGAGGTGGAATCATCGGCTATTGACCCGGACTTTTTTTGTTTTTGTTGTTATTGTCGCTGACAAAAACAATCCGGTCAAGCGGCATGACACGATCAGAACCTACGGAGCACCTTCTTCAACCCAACTTAGCAGAAACCGACCAAATTCAACTTGGAGCGTCAAACAAATCTCGAGTAAAGAGATGGTGAGATTAATTCAACAATTAACATGCTAATCGATTGTAAAATAATCAAAATAAATGATTATAATCAATTAATGCTTTAAAACAACTATTTTTATTTGAAACATAACCTAAAAATCCGAAATGACAGCACACGACAAAGGCGTGACATCCTAAATAACAAAACCGTGCGACGTCGGTCGAATGTCGTACGACAATGTCGTACAATTTCGATTATCGATCGCACGACAAATACGACATTTTGGTGCAAAAACGTATGACATTCGCGCGAAAGTTGTACGACATTGTCGTGCGACGTCGTACGATTGCACGGACGACAAACGACGGACGTCTGACGGACTTTTCAGTCAGGGTACGAGCCAAAGCGGTCAATTTCTCACTCACCCCTTTTGTTTCCCTTTTATTTCCCCTTTCCAGAAAACAGCGACGAAGTGGAAGAAGACACGCTCAACGCCGCCACCGGAAATAAAAGTCTAGCTTCCAAAATGACAAAAACAACCACCTCCTACTGCTTTCTGCGACACCACCAGCAACAACAACAACAATCGCAGCAAGCCAAGCCACCGCACAGCCGGAACAACTCGCTCCGGGTTCACCGATCGACGGCGGGGGCTCCCGTTTCCCCTTCCGCCTCGTTCGCACCAGTGTTCGGTCAAGCCAAGAGCCCGCACGGCGGTTCCTGCTCCTCGTTTGCCGGTTCCGGTTCCAGCCAGCAGCTGCCAACCAGCTGTCCTACCGGGACCTGTCTGCCGCTAGGTGGCAGCAGCTGCTGCTGCTCCAAGGTCTGTTGTTTAGGTGACGCCATCTTGAATGTAGTTTTGACAAATCGATTGTTTTCTTTTCTTGCGGCAGGATTTCCTCAAACACCAAAAGTCACCCGTGTTCAACCGGCGCCGGTCGTCGTCGATCAGCGTCGCGCGGCCAACGCCGGATCTGTACCGATTTCTGAAGGCGGAAGTGCCACCGGCCATGCAGCAACCGCTGGCGTCACCCGGTGCGAGGTTAGTGACGTTTCCGAGACCTTTTTCTAAATTCTAAAATTCTAAAATTCTACAATTCTAAAATTTATTCAAAAATTCTAAACAAAATTGTCAAAATTGTCAAAATTGTCAAAATTGTCAAAATTGTCAAAATTGTCAAAATTGTCAAAATTGTCAAAATTGTCAAAATTGTCAAAATAGTCAAAATGTCAAGATTGTCAAGTTTGTCAAATTGTCACAATTGTCAAAATTGTCACAATTGTCAAAATTGTCACAATTGTCAATTGTTATGTATGATTTGTTCAATTATTTAAAAAAGTTAAAATAGTTTTAATATTCGATACAACTTTAATGATTTATGTGTAATATTTTTAATATTTTCAATATTTTTAACATTTTTAATATTTTTAATATTTTTAATGTTTTTAATATTTTTAATATTTTTAATATTTTTAATATTTTTAATATTTTCAATATTTTTAATATTTTTAATATTTTTAATATTTTTAATATTTTTAATATTTTTAATATTTTTAATATTTTTAATATTTTTAATATTTTTAATATTTTTAATATTTTTAATATTTTTAATACTTTTAATATTTTTAATATTTTTAATATTTTTAATATTTTTAATACTTTTAATATTTTTAATATTTATAATATTTCTAATATTTTTAATTTTTTAATATTTTGAATTTTTTCAAAATTTTTATTTTTTAATATTTTTAATATTTTTAATACTGCTAATATTATTAAATTTTTTATTTTTTAAAATATTTTTAATATTTAAATAATTTAATTTTTTTAATAGTTTTGATTAATTTTGATAAGTGTTTTTAATAACATATTTTTTTTGCAACATTGATTATTTTAATATTTTTTTTTGATTTGAGTAATTCTTTTAATTTTTGCCGAGAACCGTGGTGTAGGGGTAATTGTGATTGCCTCTCACCCAGTCGGCCTGAGTTCGATCCCAGACGGCCTCGGTGGCATTTTACGAGACGAGATTTGTCTGATCACGCCTTCCGTCGGACAGGAAGTAAATGTTTTTTTTAACAAAATTGGCAAAATATAAAATATATGGCAAAAATTTAAAAAATTACAAAATTAAATCTACATCGCCTACTAAGTGTCGAGAGGCCAAATACCTTCGTCAAGCTGGCCTAGAAAACTCCCAAAAGTTACACAAACAAATCGCTCAAATTTGACAGCCAACAGATCAACAAAAGAGAGCGAAAATCCACCGCAACAATAATCATTATTCGATTATGACGTTGACGAGTTTCGATTTCGCTGACGACATCTCCGGGTTTCTCCCCGGCGAGAGTTCACGATGATGAGGTTTGCCAAAAATGGATTTCAATCACCGGTTCGCCCGGTTGGCCTAATTTTGTAAAACCACTTCGTTAGTTTGTGATTGGTCGCGGTTTGCGGCGGATGGGCCAAATTTTTTGTTGAAGTTTGGAAAAAAAGTTCACCGAAAGTGAGGTTAGTTTGACAGAGTTGACAGAGTTTTCAATATTCCGGTCACCATGGTACCTGCAGCCATGGCCTGCTTCGTCCGTCGCCATAACTTCTAAAAGGGTGCTCACACAAAAAGCATGGAAATCTTCGCAAAGTGCATATCTCTTTATTCTATCCCAACGGCACAAAAACACTCTCTCTGCCGCGCAAAACTGTGCAGATTACGGAAGTTTTCCTCGACGTTGGACCACGGGTTATGAAGATGCACCAACGACGGGAAAGATCAACACTCCATCGTCATCCTTGCAGTGTCTTCCCATGGCCTCTAGCTGGAGACGTGCCCCGGGTTCCGTTATGCAAAAATATGACAGCAAGCGTAAAATCCAGCAGGTCATGAATTTTAAAACGTGCAATCTATCAGCCAACGCCACCCCTGCCACTTCCTTCCTCCACCACCTTGGAGCACTCTAATCGCAGTCCACCGTTAACTTTGACGGCTGCAGAAAAACGACGTCCGCCATCTTTCTTTTTTCGCTCTCCACTCACTTTTTGACATTCAACGCAGAGAAAGGATGCAAAAAAAATGATCCAAACTGGATTTTCCGCCACATTAACCGTTTGGAATACCGGAGTAAACGGATTAGTTCGGAGAAGAGCGTCCCCTTCCTTTTCCTCTTGTGGGAGCAGAATCGACAACTCGATAAGGCTGACAGTGCTGCCAGCAGCATGGGGCGTTTGCTGAAGGCGGAACGAGTTAATCCCAAATATATGTGCATCGCCAAAACCACACGCGGTCGATGCGGAGGATTATCCGCAGATCATCGCCGGCGAAGCCGAGGTTGTATTTTATGGCGGAAGGGAGAGCTATTGAAAGAAGTAGGCGATGCGAGTGGTGGTTTGACAGTTCCCTTTCAACGTTTTCCTCTTTGAAATATTATAGGTTTTATTTGTGTTATCTCAATGCATTTAGAATCTATTTCTTTAATCAAATCAGAAGATATACTTGACGTATCATTCTTTGCAGTTACAGCAATTTTAACCAAAAAATAAAATAAAAGATTATCATATTTTGTTTTTTTTACCTTTTAAAATGTTAATCCCAAAACTGCGCCATTAAACATTTGGTAACGGCTTCAACAAGCTACGTCATCATCAGGTCCGTGATTTCAAAGAACTTGAAATTTTGTATGGATCTCAGAACTTTTGCAATAGTTAATATGAAATCTTACGTTGTTTTGCTCGCATTGTCAGTACTGAAAATATTTCAATTTTAAAACTACCCTCCAAATCGACTCGAGGCTTGAATCAAAATTCTCAGTGGGCTTGTGAACATTTTGAAAAAAAAAACACGATATTAATCTAACGTCTAAAAACTTGTAGTATAAAGCATATTTTAAAAATTCAGGCATTTTAATTTTTACTTACGATATTTTGTTTTTTTTTTTTTTTTTTTGAGTTTAGGCCAAAACTCAAATTTCTAGGACATTACACCGTAAAATTTAAATAAATTATAAAATTTGAGTATAAAAAGAATCTATGACATAAGGTCGAATGGACAAATGGTCGAATGGACCAAAGGTCGAATGCCAAAAGGTCGAATGGACAAAAAGTCGAAAGTAGACAAAAGGTCGAATTTCAGAAAAACAATTACAAAACAATACTTTCGATGTGAGCCTAAATACACAATTAATGAAAAGCAGCTATGGAAAGGTGATTTGAACGTTTTTCTTTAATTTTACTTCTACATTCTTAAAAATTTTGAGGTATTTTGAATAAAAACTTGCCCCCGGAATATTGAATACTTTTTGAAAGGCCAGGGGGAGGATTTTCTTTGAACAAATTAAAGACAGATTGAAAAGTGATTGCAAACTTGCAACAATATTTAAGAACAAGATTTTTGCATTTTTCGAAACTATTTAAATGTAAAAAAATGTAAAATTCTATAAAATATTCCATCGATTTTTAAAAATAAAATGAAAACTTACAATTTTTTTTTGAAAATTCTGTTTATCATTACGGCAGTCAAGAATAGATTTTTTTAAATAAAATAAAAACTTAAAAAATATTTTATAATTCGAGCTTTTTTGAAGACAGTCAGGAATAGGTTGTTGAATTAAAAAAAACTAAAAAAAAACCAAAGAAGTCAACTTTTTTTAAAAGAATTGCTTATGTTTGAAAAAATGGAAAAAAAAACTCACAAAAATATTATGAAAGTCAAGAAAATGTTGTTTTTAAAATAAAAATAAACATAAAATATTTTAGAAGTCGAACTTTTTTTTTGAAGAAAAGCTCACGATTAAAAGAATAGAAAAACTCACAAAAATATTTTGACAATCAAGAACTGGTTGTTTTCAAAAATAAAAATAAACTTTCATAATATTTAAGAAATCGAACTTTTGTTTTCAAAGAACTGTTCATGTTTGAATGAATGAAAAAACTCACAAAAATATTACGACAAACAAGAAAAAGTTGCTTTTAAAAAAATTAAAACTTGAAAAATATGTTAGAAGTCGAACTTTTTTTGGAAGAACTGCTCATGTTTGAAAGAATGGAAATCTTCTCGAAAAATGGTTTGGAAGTTATTCTGTTAATTTCATTATTTATTATTGCTTTAAGAATGGATAAACCAAGGATAAACCCACAGAAAAAATACAGATTTACTTGAAAGCAAATATTTTTTTCAAGATTTTTTTACAATCACAATTATTTGTTTCATTTTTTCACATTCGACCTTTTGTCAATTCGACCTTGTGCCCATTCGACCTTATGTATTTCGACCCTTTGTTGCACATCCAACTTTTGAATGAATTTTCTGATCAAATTGGTGTCTTCGGCAATGTTGTAGGTATTGTTGAGGACTATTAAGAAAAAAAACTTGTTTTTAGATTTTTTAGATTTTTTGAATTGTTTCAGGGTCTTTTTTTTTTTTTGAAAACATTATTTAAAAAAAAAGTTCAATCAAACAAGACATTTCAAAAGGGCCAAACATTCATTATAAAGCCATTTTGAAATGTTAGTTTTGACTCAATTTTTATTTGTTTTCGAAAAGATCGGAAAATTTCACGAATGCTCATTTTTTCAAATTGAAAATCGGAACATTAGTTGCTAAGATATTGACAAATAATACGCCATTTTTTAGAGTTTTACTGTTTTCAAAAATCATGTATTTTGTGATAAAGCTGTTTTATTTTAATTATTTTTTGTGATTTCACTTCTGTCACTAAAACTTGATTTGCAAAAAAAACTATTTTTTTATTTTCTGATATGTTTTAGGGGACACCAAATGCCAACTATTCGAAAATTGAAAAGAATATTTTCATTTTTTTTTAAATCAGGACCTATATTTCAATAGGGCGTAATATTGAATGTTTGGCCCTTTTGAAATGTTAGTCTTGATTTGAAAAAAAATAAAAATATTGTTTTTAAAAAGATCGGAAAATTTCACGAATGTTTCATATTTTCACACAAAAACATAAATTTTCCTGTTTTTAATTTTTGCATGGCAATATCTCAGCAACTAAGGGTTGTATTAACAAAGTTAAAAAAAAGCAAAATATAGAGAATTTTCTCAGTTTTTCAAAAGTATTTTTTTCAAAAGTGGGGAAACATGTGCAGTAATTTTAAAAAATGAATAACTGCGACTATTTTCAACAAAATTACCTAAAAATGGCTATAACTTGAGAACGGTGCACTTTATCAAGTATATTTTGATTGCATATTTCTATTTTACATCGAAAAATGAAGTTGAAAAATTTTTGCGACCAATATTCGGATTTTTTGAAAAACTCAGTTTTGATTCAAAAATTATAACTCGTTCGAAGATTTTTTGCCCATTCTGGAAATTTCTGAAAAGTTGGACATCAACCACTAAAAAATAAAAAATAAATTAAAAATTAAAAAAAAAATATTTTTCTTGCAAATCAAGTTTTAGTGACAAAAAGTTAAATTAAAAATCACCATTTTTTTACTGTGTATCATTTTTTTTTTCAGTGTAGTCCATATCCATATCTACAACTTTGCCGAAGACACCAAATCGATCAAAAAATTCCTTCAAAAGATACAGATTATTAAATTTTCATATATCATTTTTGTATGGGCATTTGCCAAATTTGTATGGGAAGTTATATGGACAAAATAACGATGCAAAATGGCTTCTTCGGGCATACCGAAGGCACCAAAAAAGTTTCAGTCGGATTAAAAAAAAAACAAAAAAAACGAATGACCGAAATCTCAGAGAATTGCTCAGTAACGATAATCATTTTTTTTATCTCGCCGAACGATTAAATTATACATAGTTGGTTTCTACGTTACCTTCAGTATTGTTTGCTTTGAAAGCACTCTACATATCAATGTAGGTATAATGTGCAAGGTGACTAACTGTCAAAAACTTGTAACAATTAGTTTGACAACTAACTAATTTTGACGACGCTATGAGTTGAAGTTTAAACAAATGTCTCACAAACCGCATTCTTCTCTACTAACGAACAGCATCAACTTTTGTGGTAGAATCTCATTAACAATTTGACTCTTTTCTGATAGCAAAGCATCAGAGAATACTTTGCTAACAACCTGGCCATGGTTTTGGCAAGCAGGAGGTCGGGGTCGGGGGGACCACCCAGATTCAACTCGACGACAAAGTGGTTTTCGCAATTTCCAACAAGCATTCAATTTAAAATTTCTTTCTTTTCTCCTTTCTCTCTCTTCCAGGTGTCAACACGCTCAAAACAAAACCACTAACCTAGAAACGCCCTTTTTGTTTTGCTCTGTCCGCCCCAGATTTCCGCCGCTCACTGCCAGCTCCAAGGGCAGCGCCCTGGCCTCCTCGACGTCGACCATGTCCACGCTGGTGGAAAGTGTCAGCGGGGTCAGTTCGGCCACGGCCCCTCCGGACAACCTGGGTCCACCCAAGGAACACCCTTACCTAACCTCGTCCCCGTCAAACTCCCGCCTCAAGCAGCAGCAAGATGGCGGCGGCGGAGATCGGCCCGCTTCGGCGGTTCCACCGGCCGGAACAAAGTCGTCGTCGAGCCGCTTCCAGAGCAACAACGAGGAAAACGACGGAAATTTCAGCAATCTGCACCAGCAGCAGCAGCCGCAGCAACATCCGGTTCGGCACCATCCGCCGGCCCATCGGACGGTTAGCATTAGCACGACGGCCATTGTTTGCGGCGGGGGAGGGGGGTACGACCGGACCGCGGTCACGACCGGCGGAGGTTCGGCCGAGGCACGCCAGCGGATGCGAACGTCCAGCATGCCGGTGGAGAACAACAGAAAGGTGAGTTTGGTGAGGGCGCGAAGTAGGCGAAGAGGTTTTTGAAGGGGGCGCATGGTGGCCTACTAGGATTGCTGGAGGGCGCTGAAGGACCGTGCGACTCCACGAAAAGATTTTTTTTATGTTCTTTTTCCAAAATCATAACAAAATAGCGTTCATAATTGCGAGTAACTAAGATCGATTCAAATTTAAATAATTTGATGATTGATTCAAGTTGTTGTCCCTCCCTTCATTATTTCCCTGAAAATTTGGGGACACTTGAAATAATATTTGCAACGACCTGTGTCATTTTAATCACTTTGACACTTTTGATAACTCTAATAGTTTCAATAATTTTCTAATGGCTATAACTTGAAAACTTTATCAAAATTTCTCTAAAGTACTTTTTGATTTCAAATTCGATTCTACGTCGAAAAATTAAAAATGAAGTTGAAAATTTTTTGCACCGATATTTCGATTTTTTGAAAAAATCAGTATCGATTCGAAAAATTATAACTCGATCAAAGATTTTTTGCCCGTTCAGAAAATTTCTGAAAAATTGTCATTTGATGTCCCTTAACAAATTTCAGAAATAAAAAAAAAATAAAATGCTTTTTTTTTGCAGTAACAGAAAGTGAAATTAAAAATCACCAAAAAAAAATTTTACATGTATTATTTTGTTTCAGTGTAGTCCTTATTCATACCTTCAACTTTGATACAGATTTTTGAATTTTCATTCATCATTTTTGTATGGGCAGCTGTCAAATTTGTATGGAAAATTATATGGGCAAACTAATTATGCAAATTGGCTTCTTTAAGCATACCGTTTCAGTCGGATAGAAAAATACAAAAATTAAAATTGCAAAAAAAAGACCAATTTCGTATAGAATTGCTCTTCTGAAGACACCTAAGCTCCAGAACATTTTTCGGAAAATTCATTTTTCACTTAATTTTGCGACCTGGGCCACTCTGCAATGAATGAATTACACACCAGTACAGTTGTCTTTCAATCATTAGTTTTCAATAAATCCTTATTTTCAAGAAAAAATATTGTTTTTACACAATTTATTTTAAGACAAGTCCGAACATGCTAAATTTGATCATCAACGTAACAAAATGCATTTCAAACTATTTCCATAAAAATCCAAATTTTCTAAAAAATAAATGTTTGCCTCCGGATCGGAAAATGATTGAAAAATGTTTCTTACGGCCGAAGCCCGATACAAATTTATTTTTTTGGATAATGTGTGTTTTTTTTGCGAAAATCGTTAAAAATCGCAATTTTTTAATCACTCTATTTTTAATAGGATCACCCTAATCGCATAACCAAAAAATACGAGTCTTTTCATTTTGACAGGAACTCCCATGCTTTTGATTTGGATTCTGCTGGTGTGACAAATAAATAACAATTTAAATCGATTGTGGACTATTTTGAACATAATTTGAAACTTTTGGTTTTGTTTTTTTTTTTTAATGAAACAGGATACTAAAGACTGTTAATTGATATTTTGTATTTAAACAAAAAAAGTCTACAAAAATGAGTTAGTTTTTTAATCCAACCTTATAAGGTAGTAATATCCTACTTTGAAAGCTTGAATTAGTTCAGTTGTTTTGGGGGGTGACAAACTTCAAATAAATTTTGTAGCCGCCTAATATTTCGAGAAATAACTCAATAGTTTGTTTGCTCGCAAATTCGTTTGCCAAACTAGCAATCTGTTTGTGAGCTATTTTTTCCGCAACAAAAATGGCAGAGCAGCAAACTGACAAACGCCAAAAGGTGCGTGCCTTGTCCAGTTTCTTGTCCGTTTGTGATAGTCTAATACGTCCTTAACTGACACCTGCAAAAAAATACATTTTTGGGAACTGTATTCTAAAATCGGGGGACTCTGCAAAAAAAATGGAGAAAATTACGGTGACAAATTTTGTTTTGCATCTAGAAATAAATTTTAATAAATCCATAAAATCATAATATTATCATGGATTTAGCTGGTAGCTGGATTTTCTGGCACCTTCTCACGGTCATTGGAAACGTTCGTGGATAGACCTGAAACGAAACGAAACTATTGGCACTACGCCCCCCGGGCATGGCCTTCCTCTAACGTGGGATTTCTGCTCCAGCGCCTCTGACGAGACAGGAGAAACCGGGACCGACGTTTTACTTCACCATCCGATAGAAGCTCAGTGGATAAGGCGGGAATCGAACCCGCGTCTCATAGCATCATCGGGATCCCAATTGGTGTAAAAAATGTCAATTAATAGAAAAATTATAGATTAAAAATTTAATTTTTTATCACTTCTCCGACATCAGAAATAATAGTTTGAACATGCTCGCAAATTTTTTATTCAGTCGGAAAAAAAATTTCTGAAAAAAAACTTTAATTTTTAACCACATGGTCACCCCTAATTCTGCCTCGATGACGCCATCATGCGACCGCGTGCTCCGTTTGTTTGTCAACAAAGCTGCAGCTGGAGGGTGAGACGAAGTGACGGGGGAAAGGTTTTGACATTGTTATGCCCGCAGCCTATTTCGACGGTCGTTGAGCCGACGGCTTTTTCCAACGACTTAGTTTAGTTAAGAACTGGTCGTACAATTTGATTAGTATTTAAAAAAAATATGCATAACTCCGTACCAACTTTTAACCTTCCTAAACTCTATCGCAAAAGATGTCTCTGTCATATAAAAAGAACGAAAATTAACAAATAGGTATTTTGGGCATTTTACTCAAAGTGATAAAGAGTGAAATTAAAAAAAACGAGAATATTTTTCCGCACGCAGAAAAATAGGGTATATTTGAATCAACAAAACGTTTTGTTGATTTGAAAATCAAGATTTTTGTTGAATCAACGCTAAACGTCAAAGCGACTTTTTCAAAACAACAAAAGATTTTTGTAGAATTGAGAAAATCAAGGTTTGTTCCGACGCAAAATCGGCGTTGATTATATTCAACAAAAATTTTGTTGAATCAAACTTCGTACAGGCTGATTCTACAAAATATTTTTCTGCGTGCGTGTATGATTTTTTTCTGAATAGTCAAAACAACATTGCAGGAAACACAAATTTATTTTAAATTGAAGAATTATTATATTTTTTAATCCTTAAAAATATTTTTTTTAATTTAAAACATAAATAGGCAAGAAAGGTGGCTATAATACTTCAAAGTGTTATTGAAATAAATTTTAAATGAAAATATCCCAAAGTTTGGGTTACGTAATGGGTAATTCTCTACCAACTCACACGAAATCGGGAAAAGTTGCCCCGACCCCTCTTCGATTTGCGTGAAACTTTGTCCTAAGGGGTAACTTTTGTTCCTGATCACGAATCCGAGGTCCGTTTTTTGATATCTCGTGACGGAGGGGCGGTACGACCCCTTCCATTTTTGAACATGCGAAAAAAGAGGTGTTTTCAATCATTTGCAGCCTGAAACGGTGATGAGATAGAAATTTGGTGTCAAAGGGACTTTTATGTAAAATTAGACGCCCGATTTGATGGCGTACTCAGAATTCCGAAAAAACGTATTTTTCATCGAAAAAAAACACTAAAAAAGTTTTAAAAAATCTCCCATTTTCCGTTACTCGACTGTAAAAAATTTTGGAACATGTCATTTTATGGGAAATTTTATGTACTTTTCGAATCTACATTGACCCAGAAGGGTCATTTTTTCATTTAGAACAAAAATTTTCATTTTAAAATTTCGTGTTTTTTTCTAACTTTGCAGGATTATTTTTTAGAGTGTAACAATATTCTACAAAGTTGTAGAGCAGACAATAACAAAAATTTTGATATATAAACATAAGGGTTTTGCTTATAAACATCACGAGTGATCGCGATTTTACGAAAAAAAGTTTTGAAAAAGTTACTTTTTGCGTTTCTCTTTGTTTCGTCGTCCGTGTCTGTCGCGGGTGACCATGAACGGCCATGATCGATGACGACCAACTTTTTCAAAACTTTTTTTCGTAAAATCGCGATAACTCGTGATGTTTACAAGCAAACCTCTTATGTCTACATATAAATTTTTTTGTAATTGTCAACTACAACTTTGTAGAACATTGTTACACTCTAAAAAATAACCCTGCAAAGTTAGAAAAAACACGAAATTTTAAAATAAAAATTTTTGTTCTAAATGAAAAAATGACCCTTCTGGGTCAATGTAGATTCGAAAAGTACATAAAATTTCCCATAAAATGACATGTTCCAAAGTTTTTTAAAGTCGAGTAACGGAAAATGGGAGAATTTTTAAAAAAAATTTAGTGTTTTTTTCGATGAAAAATACGTTTTTTCGGAATTCTGAGTACGCCATCAAATCGGACGTCTAATTTTACATAAAAGTCCCTTTGACACCAAATTTCTATCCCATCACCGTTTCAGGCTGCAAATTATTGAAAAACACCTCTTTTTTTGCATGTTCAAAAATGGAAGGGGTCGTACAGCCCCTCCGTCACGAGATATCAAAAAACGGACCTCGAATTCGTGATCAGGAACAAAAGTTACCCCTTAGGACAAAGTTTCACGCAAATCGAAGAGGGGTCGGGGCAACTGCTGTGTGAGTTGGCGGACCCTAATACAAGAGCACTCCCCAATACTCTTATTTTTAAATTGACAGTAATCAAAATACAAGCGTCTTGCATGAAAATCGTAGAAATAATGTTCAGTCACAAAGTGATTTGTTTACCTTTTTTTGGTACCCTCCGCAAACGTCAAACCATACAAAATTGCTGCCGGATCTTTTCCGGGAGAGATTCGGAAAACAATATCCGTTTGCGGAGGGTGCCAAAATGTTTGGTTATGTTCTGCTTGCAAAAGACAATAAGGATTGTAAGCATTGTATAAAAAAGTCAAAAACTGCTCGAATGGAAATACTCCATTGGTAAAGTCAACACTTTTTCAGAACCCGGTGTTGAAGTTGGCTAAGCAAGTCGTTGATGGAGTCGGAATCGGGCCCTTTTGTAGAGCTGGTGGAATAAGAGTCGAATTTGATCAATCTTGAGCGTCGTCGGAAAACTTTTCCGACTCTACAACCCGTAGAAAATCACCAACGATTTCTGTCCGAATTCAGTTCTAATCTCATTGAGTTCTCTCCTTCCAGAATGTAGCAAAAATAATAAATTTCTCGTAACATTAATTTAAATAGCATGATAAACTTTGCTCTTCCCTCCGAAATCCGTTCCCACCCTTTCCATTACAACCTTGTACTCGACTCCCTGGCTCCGACAAATGAAATCTGACGCATGGTGCGGCAGTGGTGTAGCATGCCATGCCTTCTCTGCTTAGATTTGCCGAATAGAGTTATCTAAGCCCAAGCTCACGCACACTGGCACCCCATTTGTTTTGCTGGCGGGTACAAAATTTAACCTCAATCTTTTTCGTGTACGTACACGCAATGCATGCGCACGTAGATAATTCTATGGGATGGGTGTGTATTTCGTGTAGTATTTTACAAACACACAAACACTCGTGCACACATTTTGGATGCAAACTTTTCTCATCATTTCGGAGCACACCATTCACAGACGACCTACTTTCGTGAAAATGGAGAGCAGAAGAAGGATTTCCCGTTTTAATTAGCTTTCGTATTACGGGCGATTTGGGCGAAGATTAGTCTGGTTTTGAGGGCGAAATTATGAATATAATCAGAGGTGGTGAAAGTAGGTTGGAATTTGTTTTGGTTAGTCGGTGACTAACTGGTTTGGTTAGTTGTGGACTAACCTGCTCATTTTTTTTTTTTTTTGAATATTTAAATATAATTTATTATTTTGTATTTTTGTAACGTCAACTTTGTGTTGAACTACAAGGAACATGTCCGGATCTTGATAAACTGTGCAACCCAACACAAAGAGTTGTCATCTCTAATCACATTTTGACCGCGCGCTGTCACCCACCATCGTAGTTGGCCTGGCCTGGTCGGTCTAGCTAGGACGGTCCAGATCTGATGACACTGATAGGCGAAAGCAGACGAATACACTGATAAAAATAAAAAAATTATTTATTTTCCCATAATTTCAAAGCCGGCCTCTCACATTTTGACGTTTGTAAAGAAAAGTGAGGTTAGATCGAATTTTCATCAAGTTTTCCACTGTGCCAAAACTGACAGCTTGGTGCTACGACGATGATGCGACAATGATTATCACCGGACATCTCATGGCCAACCCAGATTGGCACCATTTAAGAGCGCTGCTGGGATTCCCCAAGCGGCAGCACGAGGGGATGGACACTTTCCACTGTGAATAATTTAAACACCTTGTCTTCCTTCGACAGCCCCGCCTGGCGGACACGCGCCGTTCGGCGATCCACTGTGCCGACATGGACATCGAGTACTACCGGTTGCGCAGCTTCAGCATCACCTCCCACGGAATCTGCAACCTGGGCGATTCGATGCGGTGAGTTTTGTTGACAAACATTTTTTGACGTTTGACGCTTTTTGACACATCCGATTTAGGAGTCGCCGCTCGCGGTCCATCAACTCGGTCACCTCGAACGGTTCCGGAGGAACGAAGGATCGGAAGGGGAGCAGCGGGTCGCAGAAGCAGGACGACAAGATGGCCGACGGGGACGGGGACGACAACAAGGACGGTAAGGAAAAGGGCGGCAAGGACGGAAAGGATAAACAGAACGCGTACAAGGTGGCCATGCTGGGCGCTTCCGGCGTCGGCAAGACGGCCCTGACCTACCAGTTTACCACGTCGGAGTACATTTGCGCGTACGATTTGAGCTTGGGTGAGCGGTTTGTTTACAAAATTGTGACGGAAGTTTGACAGTTGCTCTTTTTTGTAGATGACGATTACGGCCAGAAGACAGTTTCCGTGCTGCTGGACGGACACGAAACCGACCTGGAGATTATCGATCATCCGGCTTGCGAGATGTCGGTGAGTACCTTGCGGTTTTGACGTTTCCAAGCAGTGGCATAACCTCACTTTTTGGCTACCACCCGTGCAACAAATCCGTTCAACGGTTTGGCCTGAGACGAGACGATTCTAAAATTCTAAAATTGCTAAAATTGCCGAAATTGCTTAAATTGCTAAAATTGATAAAATGTCTAAAATTGCTAAAATTGCAAAAAAAAAATTCAAATAATTGCTAAAATTGCTAAAATTGCTGAAATTGCTAAAATTTCAGAAATTGTTAAAATTGCTAAAATTGAAATTGCTGAAATTGCTAAAATTGTTAAAATTGCTAAAATTGCTAAAATTTCTAAAATTTCTTAAATTGCAAAAATTGCAGAAATTGTAAAAAATGCTAAAATTGCCGAAATTGCTAAAATTGCAGAAATTGTTAAAATTGCTAAAATTGCTAAAATTGCTAAAATTGCTAAAATTGCTAAAATTGCCAAAATTGTTAAAATTGTTAAAATTGCTAAAATTGTTAAAATGGCTAAAATTGCTTAAATTTGCTCTAATTGATAAAATTTCTTAAATTGCTAAAATTGCAAAAATTGCAGAAATTGTAAAAATGGCTGAAATTGCCGAAATTGCTAAAATTGCAGAAATTGTTAAAATTGCTAAAATTGCTCAGATTGCTAAAATTGCAGAAATTGTTAAAATTGCTAAAATTGCTAAAATTGCTAAAATTGCTAAAATTGCTAAAATTGCTAAAATTGCTCAAATTGCTAAAATTGCTAAAACTGATAAAATTGCCGAAATTGCTAAAATTGCAGAAATTGTTAAAATTGCTCAAATTGCTAAAATTACTAAAATTGTTAAATTGCTAAAACTCCTGAAATTGCAAAAGTTACTAAAATTACTAAAATTGCTTAAATTGCTAAAATTGCTGAAATTGCTAAAATTCTATAATTCAAGAATTCTTGAATTGTAAAATTGCTTAAATTGCAAAAACTGCAAAAATTGCTGAAATTACTGAAATTACTAAAATTGCTTATATTGCTCAAATTGATCAAATTTCTAAAATTGCTGCAATTCTCGAATTCCAAAGTTTTACAATAATAAAATTCTAATTCCAAAAATCCTAAAAATTCAAAAAAAATGATTAAATATTAGGATTCTAAAATTTTTACAAATTCTACAAACTCCAAGCATTCCAAAAAATCCTAATATTCCAATGAATGCAAAGTTCCAACAATTCCAAAGTATCATATTTTTTATTTTGAAAATTCCCACAATTTTAAGAAGTCAAAAAATTCCAAAACGCATTTTAATCTAAAAATTACAAAAACTACAAAACACTCAAAGATTCTAAAAAAAAATAAAAACCTAAAATCAAAAAAAAATAAAAATTCAAAAAAAATTAAAAATTCAAAAAATTTGGAAATTTTTAAAATTAAAAAAAAATAAAATGTTTAAATATTCCCAAATTTATAAAATTCAAATTATAAAAATTCCGAAAATTCTAAAAAATCTAAAAATTCTAAGATTCTAAACTCCAAAAATTCTAAAAATTAAAAAAAATATTAGGATTCCAAAAATTCAAAAAATTTAACAATGTCCAAACATTCCAAAATTTTCAAATATTTCAAAAAAAGCAAAATTCCAACAATTACAAAAATATAACATTTTTTTAATTTAGAAAATTCCCACAATTTTAAGAAGTCGAAAAATTCCAAAAAGAATTTAATCTAAAAATTACAAAACACTTAAAGATTCTAAAAAAAAAAATTAAAACTTCAAAATCGAAACAAATCTAAATTCTAAAAATTCCAAGAATTCTTAAAATTCAAAAATCTAAAAATTTAGAAATTTCTATTAATTAAAAAAATGCAAAATAAAATAAAAATTTCAAGCATTCCCAAATTTTTTGAAATTTAAATTACAAAAATTCCAAAAATTCTAAAAAATCTGAAAATTCGGAAATTTTTAAAAATACCAAAAGTTATGAAAATTTAAAAAAAAAATCTGATACTCAAAAAAAAATCCAATATTTGCAAAATTTCTTAAAATTTGACATAAAATTTCAATAATTTCAAAGGGTCTATAATCTAAAAAAAAATATATTGAAGATTCTAAAATTTTTAAAAATTCCAAATGTTTTAAAAAATCAGAAAGTAAAAAAAATAAATCTTCAAAAGTTCTAAAATTCTAAGATTCTCAATTCTAAAAATTGAAATAAATCCAAAAATTCTAAAAAAAATATTATTCCAAAATTTTTACAAATTTTAAAAATTCCAACATTACAAAAGTTCAAAAAATCCCTCGAAAAATCCAAAAATTCAAAGTTTCATAAAAATAAAAAAAAATCAACAAATTCAATTTTTGATGTTCTGAAAATTCTAAACAAAATAAGAAGTTCAACAATTTCACAATGACATAAAACCTAAAAATTACAAAATTAATAATTCTAAAAATTTCTTAAAATTTAAAACTAAAGATTACGAAAATTCCACAAATTTCAAATTCTTTTAAAATTCAAAAAATCAAAACAATCAAAAAATTCTAAAAAATCTAAATTTTCTAAAAATTCCAAAGATTCAAAAATTCCCAAAATTTCTAAAATTCAAATTCCAAAAATTCTAAAAAATTTAAAAATTCTAAAATATCTAAAAATTCAATAAATTCAAAAATTCAAATAATCCTAAAAAGAACAAATTTTTATAAACTTCAAAATCTAAAAATTCAAAAAATACCAAAATTATTTAAATTCCCAACCTTCAAAAAAATCCAACAATTCTTAAAATTCTACAAAATCAAAACAATTCAAATAATTTACAGAAATTTAAAAATTCAAATAAATCTAAAGATTCCCCAAAGTTAAAATCATTTCAAAAATATCTAAAATTCTGAAGTTTTCAAAAAAAAATTTAAAGTCCTAAATTTGAAAAAAAAAACAAAAACTCAAAAATACTTTTAAAAATTTCAATTAATAATTTGTAGAATTTTTTATATTTATTGTATCTTTTGTATTAATTTGTACTAGTCTTAACCATTTTTTGAGATTTTTTATATGGAGTTTTACGTTTCTTCCGAGCTCCGTACTTACCTTAAACCAGATCAAGAAACTTTAAATCGTTTCCTGATTGTCAATCAAGAAGACATCTTTCCGTTTGTTTCGTCTGTCTCAGGATTTGACGTTTGTTGAAGGAGTTAAAAAAAAGACAACAAATCACTTAATGCATCGCTAGCGAAACATGTTTGTAAACAAATCAATAACCTTTTCTAGGAGGAAGCGTTCTGCTCAACCTACCACATTGACATCTTTGTGGTCGTATATTCCGTGGTGGACCGAGGATCGTTTAAAAAGGCCGAAAAGATTCTGCACTTTCTGCGGGACGGGGAAATGCTCCTAACCCGGGGGGTCATCCTGGTCGGGAACAAAACGGATCTGGAGCGCCAGCGGGAAGTTCAGACCCAGGTTGCGCGTCGTCTGGCGAAGGAGATCGGTGCCAAGTTCATCGAGACGTCCAGCGGGATGGACTACAACGTGGACGAGCTGCTGGTGGGGATCACGGCCCAGGTCAAGCTGAACCCGCAGCGGGTCAACCGGTTGACGGACAAGCAGCGGAACAGCATAGCTGGTCTACCGTACGAACCGCGCTCGGTAACGCCCATGAAGGGCCGCAAGACGGCCATGTCCATGCGAGAGTTGACCTCTTCCGGACGGGATGCCAGCGGCCGGATGCGCCGGATACTGCGGCGGGGCAGCATCGGCAAGTTCGGCTCGGAAGACGACGACGACTACGACCTGGGGGATAAACGGCTGCGCAAAAAGACCACCAGTGACTTCCTGCGAAACGACGACGACGGCGAGAGCGACGACGAGCGATCCACGGACAACGAGACGAACCTGCTCCGCCGGAAGCGCTACGACGCGGTCCAGCTGCCCAGCTGCTCCACCACCAACCTGACCCAAAACAGCTCAACCAACCGCTTCCTGAAGCGACTCTCGTTCGACGACCAGATGCAGCAGGACACCCAGGACCTGGTCGGCCAGGACGGGTCCTCCCGGCACGGTTCGCCCCAGCCCAGCATCAAGCGGTTCAACTTTATCGACGCCGACTCGACGCACGGCACGTCCACGTCCTGCACCGGTGGGGCGCCCTCGACCGCGGCCAACAAGTTCGCCAACCGCACCAAGCTGCTGCTGACGTCGTTCCTCAAGTTCAAGCGGAACCTGCGCGTCAAACGGCGCAGCTCCGGCAGCTGCAGCGACCTCTTCGTGATCTAAGTGTTGTGTGTGCGTGTGTGTGTGTCGTTTGTATGTGTGTCTGTGTGTCAGAACAATAAGACTCACCCATAACCTAAAAAGTACCACATTTTTCAGCGCGTCACAATTTAGCGTGTAAACAAACAAAAACAAAACAAGGGATCAAAGCAAGCGGTTTTCAAAGCGGTGGGAACAGTTTTGACAGATGAACAACGAAGAAAGTTGCGTTGCGTGGCGAGCAGAGTAGTGTCAAGTGTTGTTTAGGTAGAGATTTTAAACGTTTGCTACCGTTGATGGTTACGGAACAGTTAACAGCGGCGGTGTGATTTGTTTGGTTAGGTTTAAGCAAAAGTCGTATAATCGTGAGAAAAAAAAATGTTAAATCGATCAAATCAACAAGCTAATATCAAAACAGATGTCGACGGAACGTTTAAATGTTTTTACGGACTTTTTACATGTTGTTGGAATTGATAACACTCTAAAAATGTAGCACACACTAGCACTAGCAAATATGTACATTCATTTATTAGTGAGAGCCGAAATAAAATCGGCAAAAATCGCACTTTTATTACCATCTAAACAGTGTTGTGACAGCTGCAGCACCTTCAAAATTGTCAACTTTGGCTCGTCAAAGCTCCAAGGTAAGCAACGCTAAAGGTGGAGCAGCTGTCAAATGCAGGGTTGAAATCAACCAAGATAACCGCAAAAAGGTGTGAACACAACTTTAAATCTTTTAAGTCAGCTGTAATTTCGACTTGCTTTGAATTGCTTGCTCCAAATTTAACGCGCATACATATTTAAAACCAGAATAATGACAAAGTCTTCCACGATTTGCACGTCAGCAGCGCGTTCTGAAAATCAAAAATTCAACCGGAGACACACAACCGTTTACGAACATAACCTGTCCATATCAATTTCGAATCGGATCAGAATTGACAGACCACCTCCCCCCACCCTCTCTGAAAGCATATCCGATCCATTTCTCCTCAGATTGAAAAAAACACTCAGCAACCCGTTTTACGCTGGTAGATTGTAAGAAACGTCAAAATCAAAAAAAAAGGTGTGACAACAAACCCATCATTTGCTCCTCCCCTCACTAACTTTAAAACGATTATATCAACTAATGAAGAAGGAAAAAAGTGTGTTTAAAACAAATCAAAACGAAAAATAATAATAACCATTAAAGCCAGAAGCATGGCGGCAAGTCACGTCAACACGAAAGAGAGAGAGAGAGAGATCGAAAGAGCTCTATAATTGAAAGCCCTCGTGTTTCATTTCCATAATCCGTGGGCACGCTCCTGGATGACAGCCCTGCGGGAGGAGGAGGTCGCGGTTGCACCACCAGCTTTGCATCTAATTGCATTTTGATGACCAAACTACCCCACCTTTAAAAAAGCGGTATTGAGGTCCGCCGCTCAACGGCGACGACGACTGTTTTAATAGCAGCTTTTTGTAGTTTCGAAAAAGTTTTCTAGAACGGTTGTTTTGTAGGGTCATTCCATAAAGTTGTGATTAAATTTGATTTGCAGCGCAGTAGGCGTTGAAACTCCTTTCTTCAAGTTTAGTATTATTGTCTTTTTAAAATAAACAAGGCAGGCCGTGAAGTAATTAGAAATGTAATCTAAGTGGGCTTAGAAAAATATTCCATTTAATTTAAAAATATATATTTTTTAAGTTTGGTAAAAACTACTTTTCCCGAGTCTCCCGCCTTCTCTCTATACACTTGTTTTACTTCTCTGAGCATAATTCTCTCTTTCTTTCTCTCCTCTCTTCACCATCAAGTTCTCTCTTTGGTAACGTACTGTAACGCTGAGAGAGTGTTTAGCGCGCGCAACTCAATCGACTCTCGTGAGGTTTTGTGGAAAATTATTTGATACAATTTAAAATACAGTTTTCACGCGAACAATGAAAAATAGTTTTTTAGTGCAAAGTTTCCCTTTTTGACTGTCTTTTCATGCCTTAATTATTAAATTTAAATAAGAAATATATCAAAAATTGCGCGCTCTTTGTGTTACGATACGTCACTGGAGAGGGAGAGAAGAAATGAGAGAAGAGAAATAATGGGAGAATTTTACTCTCACGGAGAGGTAAGACAATTGGCGGGAACTTTTCAGTGCGACACGTGGTTAATAAAGTAGTCTGCCATCCGAAACATATTAATTTTTTTAAATGATGTTTTTGCGCATTTTGAGTTGAAATTTGGAATTAGACAATGACGGGATTTTGAGAAGGTTATAATTTTTATAGTTTTAAATTTTAAAAATGTTGTATTTATGGATTATAGAATTTTCGAACTGTTGAATTTTAGAATTTTAGAACTGTTGAATTTTAGAACTGTTGAATTTTAGAACTGTTGAATTTTAGAATTGAAGAATTTTAGAATTTTAGAATTTTAGAATTTTAGAATTTTAGAATTTTAGAATTTTAGAATTTTAGAATTTTAGAATTTTAGAATTTTAGAATTTTAGAATTTCAGAATTTTAGAATTTTAGAATTTTAGAATTTTAGAATTTCAGAATTTCAGAATTTTAGAATTTTAGAATTTTAGAATTTTAGAATTTTAGAATTTTAGAATTTTAGAATTTTAGAATTTTAGAATTTTAGAATTTTAGAATTTTAGAATTTTAGAATTTTAGAATTTTAGAATTTTAGAATTTTAGAATTTTAGAATTTTAGAATTTTAGAATTTTAGAATTTTAGAATTTTAGAATTTTAGAATTTTAGAATTTTAGAATTTTAGAATTTTAGAATTTTAGAATTTTAGAATTTTAGAATTTTAGAATTTTAGAATTTTAGAATTTTAGAATTTTAGAATTTTAGAATTTTAGAATTTTAGAATTTTAGAATTTTAGAATTTTAGAATTTTAGAATTTTAGAATTTTAGAATTTTAGAATTTTAGAATTTTAGAATTTTAGAATTTTAGAATTTTAGAATTTTAGAATTTTAGAATTTTAGAATTTTAGAATTTTAGAATTTTAGAATTTTAGAATTTTAGAATTTTAGAATTTTAGAATTTTGGAATTTTAGAATTTTAGAATTTTGGAATTTTAGAATTTTAGAATTTTAGAATTTTAAAATTTTAAAATTTTAGAATTTTAGAGTTTTAGAATTTTAGAATTTTAGAATTTTAGAATTTTAGAATTTTAGAGTTTTAGAATTTTAGAATTTTAGAATTTTAGAATTTTAGAATTGAGGAATTTTAGAATTTTAGAATTTTAGAATTTTAGAATTTTAGAATTTTAGAATTTTAGAATTTTAGAATTTTAGAATTTTAGAATTTTAGAATTTTAGAATTTTAGAATTTTAGAATTTTAGAATTTTAGAATTTTAGAATTTTAGAATTTTAGAATTTTAGAATTTTAGAATTTTAGAATTTTAGAATTTTAGAATTTAAGAATTTAAGAATTTTAGAATTTTAGAATTTTAGAATTTTAGAATTTTAGAATTTTAGAATTTTAGAATTTTAGAATTTTAAAATTTTAGAATTTTTGAATTTTCAAAATTTTCAAAATTAATTTTTTTTTATAAATTTTATAAATTTTCTAATTTTAAAATTTTTTGAATTTTTTAAAATTTTTGAATTTTTTAAAATTTTAGAATTTTTAAAATTTTAGAATTTTCTAAATTTTTGAATTTTTAAAATTTTGAAATTTTTGAAATTTAAGAATTTTTAAAATTTTAGATATTTTAAAATATTAGAATTTTTAAAATTTTCAAAATTTTAGAATTTCCAAAATTTTTAAAATTTTGGAATTTTCAAAATTTTATAATTTTCAAAAATTTTTAAATTTTTAAAATTTTAGAACTTTCAAAATTTTAGAACTTTAAAAATTTTAGAATTTTCAAAATTTTAGAATTTTTAAAATTTTAGAATTTTCAAAATTTTAGAAATTTTAAAATTTTAGAATTTTTCAAATTTTAGAATTTTCAAAATTTTAGAATTTTTAAAATATTAGAATTCCAAAATTCTAAAATTTAAAAATTTCAGTATTCCAGGATTTTAGAATTTTTAAATTTTCAAAATTTTAAATTTTTTAAAATGTTTAAAATTTTAGAATTTTTAAAATTTTAGAATTTTAAAAATTTCAGAATTTTTAAAATTTCAGAATTTTTAAAATTTCAGAATTTTGAAAATTTTCAAAATCTTAGAATTTACAAAATCTTAAAATTTTCTAAATTTTACAATTTTCAAAATTTTAGAATTTTCAAAATTTAAGAATTTTAAAAATTTAAGAATTTTCAAAATTTAAGAATTTTCAAAATTTAAGAATTTTCAAAATTTTTAGAATTATAAAATTTTTAGAATTCTAAAATTTTTAGAATTCTTAAATTCAAATTTTTTAGGATTTCTGAATTCCAGAATTTTATAATTTTAGAAGTTTTTTTTCAGAATTTTAGAAGTTTTAAATTTAATTTCAGATTTTAGGAAATTGATAGTTTTAGAGATTTAGAATTGAGTAGATTTTTTTACAAGATTTTGAAAGTTGTTGAATTTTAAAAATTAGAACAAAGATCTTCAACAATTCAAAACTTGTTAACTGTTGTTGTTTCAAGCTGAAACCCACAGTGACATACAGCGAGTCAAATATTTGTCCGTACCCCCTACAGCCACTACAGCCCGATTACGATTCCCTAGTCTGAAATTTGAAATTTTCAAATTCCCCAAGCAAAACATTCTGACCCAGAACGGTACAGAAATTCTCAGCACGGAAAGTGAAAATTTCAAATTTCAGACTAGGGACTCGTAATCGGGCTGTAGTGGACGAAATTGGATGCTTCAAATTGCAAGAGGTGGGTTTTTTTGTCCTCTATCTGATCACCACAAAATTTCCCTCCGAGGGGTTGAACCGGTTCCGGGACAATCCGGATTTTTTAACGGTATTGTTCCAAAACAGTATTTTTGGTCGAAAAATGTCAATAAAAAAGATGAAAACAATGTATATTTTGAACAAATATTGTTGAAACTTGTTCAATAGAGACTCTTACAACACAAAATAGCAATTTTATAAAAATAGTTGTTTATAAACTAATGTTATGATAAGTTTTACTTTAAAAAACTAAATTTAATCCAATTTTTAATATAAATTAACTAAACAAACTTATCAGAAGTTCAAAGTTGTCACAAACTGGCTAAAGGTACTAGTATTTGACACTGAAACAACATTTCATAAATGAATTCACTTAAATCGATCAGATTTTGTACTTTTACTAGGGGGTACGGACAATTATTTGACCTCTTTTTTTAACTTTTTTCAGTAAACAATTTTTGTATTTTTCAAGAAAAAGTTTTTTGCAAATCCAATGACAATGTCTTAAAGAGGACATTTTGCCGCGTCGATTGATGTATAAAACATGGCACTTTAGTCGAATTTTATGTACTTTTATATCACAAACATTTCCCGTACGGGGGGGTACGGACAAATATTTGACTCACTGTACTAAGATTTTCAAATACAAATTTTAACATGTAATGGCACTCCAAAGAGTTCAAGTTCAAGAAATGTTCCAACCCCTGATAGTTCAAATTACATTCAGGACAGTTAGGGTTGTTCGAACCATCCCAATGCACGAAAAACTGTCAAATAACTAACCTCAAAAACATAGCTGTTCTTGTTTGCTCCAAAACAAAGAAATCCGCCAAATTTAGTCACGCTAAATTTTTCGGATATCCCTAGGTTCTCCGGAGTCCCATTAGCGCCGTAAGATCGGAATCGCCCGATAAGCCCCAAACAATGAAATCAATGCGCCACAACTAATCACTGTCCGTCACGCAATCGCTTTCATGTGGAACATGAAACCACTCGAGAGAGTTGGTCGGTTTCCCAAATTCAGCTTGACAGTAGGCGCGCCGTGACACGTGCCAATGGCGAACAAGATGGACGCCAGCTCGAAGAAAGCCCGCAAAAAGAAGCCTACTAAGGTGGAAGCGAAGAAAAAAGCCACCAAAAAGCGGTCGGATCTGTTCAACGGGTTCCGGCTGTTCCGGAGCAGCCTGCTGTACCAGACGAAGGAGTTTTTCGAGAACTCGACGCTGCACGGCGTGCGGTACATCGCCGAAGAGGGGCGGCCATTTTTCGAAAAGTTTATGTGGTTTTGCTTCGTGGCGACCGGGGCGGTGGCGGCCATTGTGATTATTTTCAGCTTGTGGGAAAAGTTCCAGACGAATCCGACCATCACGGGGCTGGACACGGACTTTCACAACCAGGAGGTGATCTTCCCGACGGTGATGGTGTGTCCGGAGCGGCCGTACGACGAGCGCAGTGTGCACGATGTCGCGTACGTCACGCTGGCGAACTACGAGGCCGGGTCGGAACAGTACGAGCCGTTTCTGGAGGTGCTGACGAAGCTGTCGTACGGGGCGGTCATCCGGGAAGCGGTCGAGAGGGCGGAGAACTTTTCTCACGCGAAAGAGCTGGTCGGGCGGGATTTGCGGAAGTTGGTGTTCAAGATGGCGGTGCGGTGTAACGCGACGTTCGGGTACTGCCGGTACAAGGACGAACCCATTGATTGCTGTGGGTCGTTCAAGCCGGTCTATTCCGAGCACGGGTTCTGCTACTCGTTCAATTCGCGGTACATCGGCCAGGAGCTGGAAGAGTGAGTACCTGAATGTGGAATGACGTTGAGCTTTGACAGTTCAACGTTGTTCAACATGAAGGTGACGTAATGTCAAACATTTTCAGGGAGCGCAACTCCGACACCAAGTACCTGTACGAGACGGACAAAAAGTGGGGCCTGACGTTCGCTCCGCTGCGCAAGTCGGACGTGTTTGTGCACTCGCACAACGAGATATCCGGCTGGGACTTTCGGCCGCAGGTCCAGTGGGACGAGAACTTTGCGATCGACTTCCTCATCTCGATGAAGCAAACGTACACGACGGAGGACGCCCGGCAGCTGTCGATTGGGCAGCGCAAGTGCATCTTTCCGGACGAGGTCCAGCTGCGGTACTACCAGGACGATTACACCTTTTCCGGCTGCATGAAGGAGTGCCGGCTGAAGAAGTGCCTCAAGTACTGCGGCTGTATTCCGCCGTTTTACGCGCCACCGGTGAAGAGTCTGCGGCAGTGTGTCGCGTCGGAACTGCCCTGTTTGGCGGCCAACGTCGGGAACATTACCAGCATTGGCGGCTGTCAGCACTGCGAGCTGGGCTGTCACAACACGGTGTACGACATTGAGAAGTACTCCAAGGTGTAAGTTCAGTACGACTCTTGAGAATGTTCCGTCAATCACGTGATCTCCTCAATTCCAGAATGACTACGGAGGCCGGCAAGGAACCGGTGGTAACGATAGAATACCTAACCTGGCCCGTCATCCGGTACAAGCGCGAGGTTCTGTTCGGTTGGGTTGACCTGCTGGTGTCCTTCGGAGGCATTGCCGGCCTATTCCTAGGCTTCAGCCTACTATCCGGAGTGGAGATCATCTACTTCTTCACGATGCGAGCCTGCTGCATGCTGTACAAGAACCGTGACCAGCTGGTGGCCATCGAGCAGGAGAAGCTGCGACGACCTCCGGACCGGTACGACCTTGGGCTGCGACCAGACTTCAAACCCCAAAGCGTCGAACCCCAACCCACCAAAGAACCGTCGCAAGATCTGCGGAACGTAATCACGCTGTCGCTAGTCGAGCAGGAGTTCAACGCGGTCAAGGTGCCGAAGCAGAACGGGTTAGTTCTTGGAGGGTTGCAACCGGTGCATCGCCGGCTCGAGCGGCGACTGGAGAAGATGAACATCATGATCCGGCCGGACTTTTCCCGGCCCGTCCACGTGGCACCGTACAGCGAGCGGATCATGCCGCTCGATCGGAACGTGATTCTGACGAAGGACGGGAGCATTTTGTATAACGGGTATTTGCCTTGAATTAGGGTTAACAGCGTGACGTCACGAGCGCACACGCACACACATTTTTACAGAGACACACGTGCAAATAATGTAAACAGTGCAGACAAGCTGTCAAATTTCTAACCTCAAAACCGAGTCGGCGTAAACCTAATTGTTTACTGGTTTAGATGCTTTGTGTTTTTATATTTTGTGTGTTAAATAAAACGATTTTTTACTAAAAGCCAGTGTGAATGGATAAGCACCATCTTGGAGAGAGGAATGACAGGTAAATGAAGCGATGACAGTAAAAGTTCTGTTTGACAGATCAATGCAAACAATTGTTAAATTCTCGAAATATTATTTAAAAGTAAATAAATTAAAAATAAATAAATTTATTGATCTAAAACTTCCAACTAATCAAAACATCTTCAAATAATTTTAAATCTTAATAATGTCATTCAAACCTTTTTTTTTTATTCATAACTTATTTTTATTACGTTCTTTTAGGTGCTACGACCAGGTTAGGCCCAAGGATCAGTTTACAATCAAAATATTAAAAAAAAACTCATTACACTCCATACTTGGAGATCATGTAACTGACGAGGGTTACTTGGTCCAAGCGGGTCTTGCAGGTTTTGAATCTGCCGATGTACTCCGAGAAAATGCCCCACAGCTCAGCAGAACTGTAGAGCACCTCCCCGGCTTCCTCTTTCGTGGCTCCACTGTCTCGGGAGCTTCCTTGGCTGCTTCTTGCGGGGCGAGGGCGATCCTTCGATGTTCCGTCCGGGACTGCACCCGGCAACGGAGGGAACTCCGCCGGCGTGAACGCCGGAACTGCTGGACTCTGCTTCTCCGCCTTCCTTGCCGGCGGTTTTGGTTTCGACGCCTGTTGGCGCCTCCGGATGAAGTCCGCACGCTTGGGGCAGCTGCGGTCCGTGGCTTCGTGGGCTCCAGAGCAGTTGGCACACCGCTTCGGCTCGGCTTCTTGGACTTTGCACTCGTCCGTCTTGTGGGGATCCCCACAGTTGTTGCACCTCCCTTTCAGGTGACAGTTCCTGGTTCCATGACCCAGCTGCAAGCAGTTCCTGCACTGGGTCACGTTCGGCCGCTTGTTGCGGTAGGCCTCCCACCGGATGATAGTGCTTGCCACAACTTTCATTGCAAAGAGCTTCTTCAGATTGGAAGACCACAATGTACGGAGGTTCGTCCACGGTGTACTTTTCCTTCCGCTTGATGGTATTCACCTCCAGCGCGTCCAGCTTGAGATCCCTCTTCAGAAGGTACTTGACCTCGTCCGGTTTCAGTTCATCAGGAAAACCACGAAGAACCACCCGATGATTTCGTTCGCTCCGCCGTTCGTGGGTGTAGAATTCCACTTTCTTCCTCTTGAGGAGCTCCTGCAACTTGTCAAAATCTTTGACAGAGAAGCAGGTCACCTTGGTTCCAAATCGGGTTAGTTTGTAAATTGGGTTGAAACCAAATTTACAACTTTCCACTATCGCCAGGAGCTTGTAAATATCCGTGGTGTTCTTCACCACCAAAGGTGGTTGCTTTTGTTTACTTGCCGACTGGCCGGGTGCTGGAACCGCGTCTCCTCCTCCTGCTGGGCTGGCATTGTTGTTGTTTTTGTCGCCCGAAAGCGCGCTGAATTTGTTGCTGTTGAGCAGGGTCTTCTCAACTTTTTCTCCTTCGATGCCGATTCCAGTGACCTCGCTGGACTTCTTCCGCTTCCTCCTCGGAGGATTCCTCCACCTCCATCCGTCAAAAACTTCCAAGCACAACACGAACAAAACACGTCTTAACTTGTCGCTGGCTGGCGACTGAATGGTCATTCAAACCTTTGAAATTTAAAACATAAGGTCGAAAATATACTAACACATTCATACTTCTGAGTGCCACTGAAGTTGGTTTGTTTGCATCAGATCTGCTATCTCTTTCCAGCAAAAGTTTTTTTCATGGCATTCAATTTATAGCTGGTTTTGAATTTTATATTTTTATTTTATAGGTTTTTTGACTTAAAGCTGGTTACGCCCGATGACAGCTAACATATCTGGCAGAGACAGTGACAGTTCGAGCTTTGTTTCAATCAGGACACTGTGACGAGGAGTTCAGTGAAGTAAAACTATTTTTTTCTCTACAATTTTACCAGAAAAATTAAATAATAAATCTTACGATTTCAAAATGTTAAAACCTTTAAATGCTTTTAAAAAAAAACGATATCAAAATTGAATATTTTTAAAAATTCAAAAATAAAAAAAAACTATGGTCTATAGACATCTTGAAATTTGTAAAAAAAAAACTTCAAATCTAGAAATCAAAAAATCTTCAATTTCAAAATCTAATATATTAAAAATAATCGAAAAAGCTAAAGATCATTAAATAAAAAAAAAATATTTGTATTTTTGTATGCACGAAAATGGGGTTAGGGAACGTTCTTTTATTACGTTACGCAGTTACGGGAGGGAGTTTTGAAGGTTGTGTTACGCTTCATACATAATTATCCAAAATTTGTATGTAAATTTTGTTACGAGGGGTTCAAAAACCCAAAATTTTGCGCTGCATAATAAAAAAAACGGTCCCTTACGTAATTATACACAGGAAGGTGTGAAATCGCGTGCTTCTCAAACTAAAAGCAAAATCATGTCAATTCAAATCATGTAATTAAAATCGGTAACGTGAAACGCTTTTATAATACCACGACTCCACCGAAAACCCCACTCTCAGTTCGAAACCATGCCCCGAAAGCGCCACGTTCCCCCGAAGATTCCCCTCGTCCACCTGGTCCGCGCCAGCTGGCTCCACCAGGTCGGTCAGTTCTTCACCGAATCGACGCTGCACGGCGTCCGGTACATCGCCGAAGCCGGCCGGCCCTTCTGGGAACACTTTGCCTGGTTCTGTCTGGTGCTGGTCAGCGCCGTCACCACGGTTTGCATCATCCTGAACCTGTGGGTGCGCTTCCAGACCCATCCGACCATCACCGGACCGGACACGAGCCTTCGCTTCACGGCGACCGTGTTTCCGACGGTGCTGGTTTGTCCGGTGGAGACGCCGTTCGACGAGGATAAGCTGGAGGACTTTAACGAAACGCTGCTGGCGATGAGTTCCTTCGGACGGATTGGTCAGTTGGTTGGAGATGAGGGGTTGGTGGGGAGTTTGTCCAAGGTGAAGATTGATGACGTGAGGAGTGAGATATTCCGGAACGTTTTGAGCTGCGACGAGGTCATTGGCGAGTGCTGGTTCAGAGGTACGCGACTGGAGGATTGCTGCAAGAGCTTCTTGCCCGTGTTTTCCGAGGTTGGGTTCTGCTACGCGTTCAGCGCCAAGTTCTACGACTCGGAACGGGCATGGTAAGAGCGGGGCCAGGCCTACTGCGTAAAGTTGCCTGCTGAGATGATTGTTTGACATTTTCACAGGGTGCGCAACCCGGATCGGAAATTCATCTACGAAACGGACAAAAAGTGGGGCCTGACGTTCGGCCCGCTGCGCAAGTCCAACATCCTGATCCACTCGTACAACGAGCTGTCCGGCTGGGAGTTCCGACCCCAGGTCCAGTGGGACGAGGACTTTGCGATCGAGCTGCTGGTCACGATGAAGCAAACGTACACGACGGAGGACGCCCGGCAGCTGTCGATCGGGCAGCGCAAGTGCATCTTTCCGGACGAGGTCGGGCTGCAGTACCACGAGGACGAGTACACGTATTCCGGGTGTATGCGGGAGTGCCGGCTGATTAAGTGTCTCAAGCGGTGCGGATGCGTTCCGCCGTTTTATGCGCTGAAGCCGGGATCTACGGAGCGACAGTGCGGTCCGGCGGATTTGCCTTGCTTGGTTAATAACTTTACGACCATTACCAGGGTTGGGCGTCTATGTCAGCAGTGCGAGTTGGGTTGTAACAATACCGTGTACGAGATTGAGAAGTACTCCAAGGTGTAAGTTAGAAAGAGATTCAAGGTTATGTTCATGGTTTAATCCCAGCATTTTGCAGCATTGCGTCGGAGGCCGGCAAGGAACCGCTGGTAACGATCGAGTACCTAACCTGGCCCGTCATCCGGTACAAGCGCGAGGTTCTGTTCGGTTGGGTTGACCTGCTGGTGTCCTTCGGCGGCATCGCCGGCCTATTCCTGGGCTTCAGCCTACTATCCGGAGTGGAGATCATCTACTTCTTCACGATGCGAGCCTGCTGCATGCTGTACAAGAACCGTGACCAGCTGGTGGCCATCGAGCAGGAGAAGCTGCGACGACCACCGGACCATTTCGACCTGAACCTTCTGCCGGCGCTTCGCCGGCGAAACCTTCAACAACGCAAGCAACCCGCTTCTCCGGACCCTTCCCAGCGGAACGTGATCACGCTGTCGCTGGTCGAGCAGGAGTTCAACGCGGTCAAGGTGCCGAAGGAGCGCGGGCTGGTGCTCGGCGGGTTGGGAGCGCAACCGGAGCATCGCCGGCTCGAGCGGCGGCTGGAAAAGATGAAGATCATGGTGCGGCCGGACTTTTTCCAGCCCGTCCACGTGGCCCCGTACAGCGAGCGGATCAAGCCGCTCGATCGGAACGTGGTTCGCACGAAGGACGGAGGCATTCTGTACAACGGGTATTTGCCGTAGGAGACACGACGTTCCGATCAGGATTCCAGCACAACTCAATCAAACTCACACTTTCGTCCCGAGCGTTCACTCTCAACGGTCCACAACGTAAACGCAGGTTCTGGACACAGCAGGATTGCTGCCGTAGCCAACCTCCCGAACGCCCACCGTCCCGTTCGGACCTGTAGAGATCTGCTTAGCTTGTTCCGCGCGCGTTTACACTCCGTCCCCACATTTGTACTCATCTGTCACTTCCTCCTCCAGATCGTTCAATCGCAGGTA
This sequence comes from Culex pipiens pallens, assembly GCF_016801865.2. Lineage (NCBI taxonomy): Eukaryota > Metazoa > Arthropoda > Insecta > Diptera > Culicidae > Culex > Culex pipiens. Next base: position 21,717,284 of record NC_068937.1, read on the forward strand.
GCACAGCTCGTTGTTACAAGATTATTCTATGATACAAGGTTGCGGCTTCGCTGCTGTGCCAGCCGGATTCGGTGCAGGAGCGGGCGGGGGTGGGTGAAATTCTAAGACTGGATAAAGGGCAATGCTTGTCGTGCTTGTGAACGACGATTCCACCGCAGTAATCGGAATCGAAGCTGGTGTCGACCTAAGCGTAGTAAGCTTGTTCTCCGGTCACGAACGATTTTGGTTTGCAAAAAGACATATTTGTGCTCGATGAATTTCTTTTTCCAGCCGTTGTTTTTCATCCAGAACTCGATGTTCCCGTTCTCTTTCCTCCTTAATCGCCCTTTCATGAAGACGCTTTTCCAGATTATTCCTTTCAATCAGCAAGCGTTCTTGGATCTGTTTTTCTTCCTCCAGGCGTCGGATTAGCAACGCTGTCTCTGCTGAAGATGTTGCTCCAGCAAAACTCGAACTCGACGATTTGTTTTCGTCCAGGGCGGGAATTCTAACCTCACCTTTTCGTCGTAGGTCAGACATCGCGTGTATAAATTCTTTAAGTTTGTTGCTGAGGGTGTGAACCGGTTTAAGCGGTGTATGCACTTCGGAAGGAATCGGTCAAGAAAAATTTCAAATGGGCAGCGGCGGCAGCGAAAGCAAGCCAGAGAGGGTGAAGAAAAGCCCCAAGAAATCGCTCCCTCTCCTTTGTTCTGTTGTTCGTAAAGCCATTGCTTGACCCCTTTCCTTCCGATCAGCGTACTAGCCTTTATGTCGGACCTCTTTTAGTCAAACTCGAGATGATTCTTGGAGTAAGCTTAAAGCTGAAAATGTTGTTTATTAGTACATAGTTCAAAGGTTTGATAGCAGAGACTTACAATTTATAGTCCTTAAACCAACTTTCGTTCACCGTACAGCTATTTAGTCATAAGAGGCACGGAGCCTAATTTGTGCGCATAAGGTTAGTAAGTTTCATTTAAATGCAGATTTTGCTTACTTATAATCTAAATCTAGCCGATTTAGTTAAGCACAGATGATTTTTCACCCAACTTATCTATATGACCGCAAATGTTATGTAAGCGAATTAATAAAGATCAAATTAGTCCCAAAAGTATCTATCGTTGTTCAACGTTGTATCGAATGACTGTCTGCTTTCCACGAATTGACGTTCTTCTCTCCTTCTAATATGTCAACTCCGTTGACACGCCCGAGGTTGAGGGAGAGATCAACGAATGATCTAGATCACCGGGGGGTTTGCTCGCCTGGTCATCTGCTTCAGGCTGAAGCCTTCAGCAACACACTGTTTGTACATGATGCTTTTTGAAATGTTAGCATCGAATTCTGAGGGCAGATTCAGATTCAACAGGCAAAATTGGGTACTAAAGCCCTATGTCAATTTTTATGCACAACGGTAAAACACGCGATTAAAAACCATTTCTGATCACTTTTTTTCATTTTTATGCGAAAAAAATATTGGCAAGTCAGCATTTTTTCGATGGATCAACTATGGTCCCCTTGGAACTGTTGAAAGTAACAGTGTTCACCTTTATGCCTCCTCCTTGGCCCGCCGTTTCTGCACCAACCTTCAGTTGAGTCGCCTCGGCGTTTACACGACATAATTCCCGCCCAAAACGTTGTCGCGTGCGGTTCGATTTTTCTCGCTAATAAACAAACGTTCGTTTCTAAAGTTTAACGCGAGTGTTTTTTTTTCTATTTCACCGATTCTCGTCTCGTCGCGGTAATCCGCTGTGCACTCCGGACAAAAGTCCGTCAGGAACGAGCTGTCAAGTAAACCTTTACTGTCAAGAAGGGCCGTGAAGTTAATTTTTAAAAATTAAATTGGGTCCTAAAATGAAGCTTAGATTGCTGATATTATTGTTTACAGCGATAAAGCTTATTTTTCTGAGTACAATGACCCTTTGTACGACCACAAAGAGTTAAAAATGGATTTTCAAATCAATTTTGAAAAATTAACCTCGCGGTCCTTCTTGACAGAAAAGCTTCTACTTGACAGCTCGTTCCAAGGGGACCATAGTTGATCCATCAAAAAAATGTTGTCTTGCAAAACAAAATTTTGCGTTAAAATGAAAAATAGTGATCAGAAATGGTTTTTAATCGTGTTTTTTTACCGTTGTACATAAAAATTGGCATAGGGCTTTAGTACCCAATTAAAAATCTATTTTAAATCCTTTGCGGTCGTTCCAAGGGTCATTGTACTCAGAAAAAATAAGCTTTATGGCTGTGAACAATAATATCGATGCCAACATATCAAAAAGCATCATGTACATACTAGGGTAAATGACATAAACTCAAGCATAAACTTTGAAAAATATTTGCAACGGACTAAATGAGTGTTCAATGATTTTTTTTAACGAGTTGCTGTGAAGTTTACTACGGCCCTCCATAGAATAATCTACGTGCGTATGTATTGCGTGTACGTACACTAAAATAAAGTGAGGTTAAATTTTTGTCAGCCAGCGAAAGACTCAGCCAAAAGGCCAAAAAAACTTGGGATTTTTTTTTTTTGTAAGGTGCTGAAGAATCGGTCATTATAGAGAATTTGCAGCAAAGCTAAAAGACACATGTCGCCACCTATGAACAAATAGCGTAAACCTATGATTTTTTGAAAAAATGTGTTTTTTCCTTCAGATACAACATTTTTACAAAACTTATGCCGGATTCGGATGAGAAACATTATTTCAAACAGTTTGGTGTATAACTTTCCAATATTTGTTTGATTTTGCCATGAGAAAATTGTAAATTTTGTAAAAGATAGTAATTTGAACTATTTGGCAAGAAAGTATGTCAAAAATCAATAAAAATTGTTGAATATACGTTAACACACTTGTTATCAACTATATAACTATTTATTTCATTGGTATATATCGGGAAACTCATTTTTTCGTGTTCCAAAACATGTTTTTTAAAGAAAAAGTTCACAAATTTTTGCGCGCTAAAAAATTGATGTTCATTATTTTAAAGCAAAAAAATTTTCTCGTCTTTTGCAACCAGTTTCATTAAGATTGATGCAGGGAATCATGAGAAATAATCGATTTTGTTCTTTGATCGGCAGAAACATTTGAAACGCAGTCGCGCTGCAAAACCTCAATTGTTATGAACATTAACATATTACAAATTTAATCACCCTGGAAACTCTAATATTACTTAGGAATACTTGGAATACTTAGTATACTAACGATATTCCAGTATACTTGTTAGTATACTAACCACAAAACAATAAACTGTTAGTATATTAAGATTCTCTCAGTATTTATAAGTATACTGGCGATATGTAAAGGAAATAATAAGTATACTAACATATATTTTGATATAATGGTTAACATAATAATTATAGCTCTAAGAGTTTCCAACCCCTTGCATATTGTACAATGTGGTTCTAGTAAGTTTTTGGATCAATTTCGATTATCGAATGTGCAATGGTATCGCATATAACTATGATTACATATAATATAATTACAAACAAAAATATAACCAATTTTAAAATACATATTTAAAATGTTATCATTTTTACAGACATTCTGATGCGACTTTTAAATTTGCAGACTTCCATCCAGCACGCACAGAATTTTTACATTTTACCCAAAATCCACCCAACTGCCCTCTAACCGTGCACACTTTTGACAGCTCGCCTCAACCGCGAGCTCGCGTTCTGTTTCTGTTTGGTCTCGCGCGCCATCTCGCTCTTTCTCCCGCGTGCAACCCCGCTCCTTTCTTTCTTTTGTTTGACAGCCGTGGCCAACTGATTTTTTTTTTACTTTTTATTTTGTGTGGTGGTGGCAAACGCAGAAGAACACCATTCAAAAAGTCGTCATCCCGTCAGCAGAGCCGAAAAAGTGAATTTCGCGTGATATTTTGCGTATTTGTGTTGCATTTTTGCGTTGTTTTCCGGTGATTGCTGCCGTCGTGGACAAGAGATTGTGACACTGTGGTCGGTCGCGCAAAAGGAAAACAAAAGAATTTTCGACCGGAGCTGCAAGAGGCGGAACGTCCTCCGCCGGTGACGCCTTCCGGAACTGATCTGGGACGACGGGCTTCCAGCGCGGCACCATGGAGTACTACGCGATCTATCTGCCGTACAAGGAGCCGGATGTTTGTGAGTGTGCCATTTCCCACCTCCTCCCTCCCATTAAAACAAGCAAAGTAGCGAAGGAATTCCGGCCGGAATCTATTTTTGGGGGGGCCTTCTCCAGAGTGCCGAGCAACACATTCCTGCACCGCATTCCACAGCACACACTGAAGCCGAGGAGTTTTCTATTTTCAGCCATCAAGAGCTTCTACACGGACAAGGAGGAGGCACTCAAGATGCTCAAAACGCACAAGGAGGCCCGGCTGAAAGCGTTCCGGACCAGCGAGGAGGCCGTCTACTTCTATCTGAACGGGCCGACGGAACCGACGACGACGACGACGGCGAGTAGCAGCTTGGTGATGGGTACGACTTCGGAAAAGGCATCGCTGACGACCGGAAACGGGAACAATCTGCTAGGGGGACAGATGCCGAAATGTGAGTAAAAGATTCAAGTTGGAAATTTCGCAATGTTTGTCCAAAAACATGTCGTAACATGATTTCTAGTTGAACATTTCATTAGGGCGCATAACGACTTTGTACCCAAATCACACAATGCAACTTAAATCAGTTAATTCAACAAACATTTGAAAAAATATTTTTTTTAAATCACTAACAATTTCATTTTAATGATTACTGAGTTTGAGACCTTTTTAAAAGAGAGGTGGGTTAACAGGCAGAACATCAATCGGCAGTATGTCAAACGGCAGAAAAGTTTAACTGTCAAAATCGTGTTATGGTTCAAAACCTAAACTACCGGCAAATAAAAAAAATAAACGGCAGAAAAAGAAGTAAAAGGCAGAATATCTGAACGACAAAAATAGAGGCAGAAAGCTCATTTGGCAGAATTTTTCAACCTGCTGAAAACTATGCGGTAGAACAGTTGAACTTTTAGAATTGCTCAGTGGTTAAAAAAATAAACCGCAGCAAAAAAATGGCAGAAAATTTAAACCGTAGAGAAAAATTAAAAAGCAGTAAGGTTTAGCGGCAAAAAATATTGGCAGAGAGTTCATTTGGAAGATTTTTCACCTGGCTGAAAATTATACGAAAGGAACGGCAGAAAAAAATAGAGACAGATCATTGATTTTGCAGAATTTAGATCTCGCTGAAAATTAAACGGCAGAACTGTAAAACTGTCAGAAAAGGTTAGCGATTCAAAAGAAAAACCAAGCTACATAAAATTAAAATGGCAGAAAATTTTAATATCAGCGAAAAATCAAAAAGCAGAATAACAGCAAAAAAATATGGACAGAGAGTTCTTTTAGCAGATTTTTGATTTAGGTGAAAATTATATGGAAGAAAAGTAAAAGGCAGATTAGTTTTGTGGCTGAAAACAAAATGGCCGAAAATTTAAACTGCAGAAAAATAAAATGCAGAATAGTTGAACGACAACAAATAGGGGCATAAAGTTCATTAACCAGAATTTTTATCTGGCTGAAAATTATATAAAGGAATAAAAAAGGCAGATTAGTTTTGTGGCTGAAAACAAAATGGCCGAAATGGAATTATGGAAGAAAAGTAAAAGGCAGAATAGTTCTGAGGCTGAAAAACACAATGGCCGAAAATTTAAATTGCAGAAAAATAAAATGCAGAATAGTTGAACGACAACAAATAGAGGCAGAGAGTTCTTTAGCCAGAATTTTTATCTGGCCGAAAATTATATAAAGGAATGAAAAAGGCAGATTAGTTTTGTGGATGAAAAACAAAATGGCCGAAAATTTAAACTGCAGAAAAATAAAAGGCAGAATGATTGAACGACAAAAAATAGAGGCAGAAAATTCATTCGGCATAATTTTTAACTTGCTGAAAAAAACTAAACTGCAGCAAAATAAAATGGCAGAAAATTTAAACGGCAGAGAAAAATAAAAAAAAAAAAGCAGAAAGGTTTAACAGCTAACATTTGCCAGAATTTGAATCAGGCTGAAAATTATATGGAAGAAAAATAAAAGGCAGAACAGTTTTGTGGCTGAAAAACAAAATGGCCGAAAATTTAAATTGCTGAAAAAAATAAAAGGCAGGATGGTTGAACGACAAAAAAAAAGAGGCAGAAAGTTCATTTGGCAAAATTTTTAACTTGCTGAAAATTAAACGGCGGAAAAGTCAAACCGTCAGAATATCTTAGCGATTAAAAAAACTAAACTGCAGCAAAATAAAATGGCAGAAAATTTAAACGGCAGAGTAAAATCAAAAAGCAGAAAGGTTTAACTGCAAAAAATATGGACAGAGAGTTCATTTGCCAGAATTTTAATCTGGCTGAAAATTATATGGAAGGAAAGTACAACGCAGAATGGTTTTGTGGCTTAAGAACAAAATGGCCGAAAATTTAAACTGCAGAAAAATACAAGGCAGAATGGTTGAACGATAAAAAAATAGAGGCAGAAAGTTCATTTGGCAGAATTTTTAACTTGCTGAAAATTAAACGGCGGAAAAGTTAAACTGTCAGAATAGCTTAGCGGTTAGAAAAAAAACTAAACTGCAGCATAATAAAATGGCAGAAAATTTAAACGGCAGAGAAAAATGAACAAGCAGAAAGCTTTAACAGCTAAAAATATGGGCAGAGATCATTTAGCAGAATTTTAATTTGGGTGAAAATTATACGACAGAAAAGAAAAAAACAAAGTGGTTTAGCGGCAGAAACATGAAACTGCATAAAAGTAAAATGGCAGAAAAAATAAGCGGCAGAAAATTTATTTGGCAGAATCATAATTTTGCTGAAAATTATATGGCAGATAAGTTAAACTGTCAGAATTGTTTAGTGGCTGAAAAACTGAACCGCACACAAGTCAAATGGCAGAAAATCTGAAACTGCAGAAGGCAGAATGGTTAAACAGCAGAAACATTTAGAGGCAAGAAATTCGCTTGACAGAGTTTTCATCCGGCTGATTTTTTTACAGCAGAAAAAAAATAGCGAAACAACACTCATTTGGCAGAAATTTGATCTGGCTGAAAATGATACGGGGCAGAAAAGTAAAATTGTCAGAAATGTGACTGTAAAACAATACAGCAGGTAGTAAAGTGGTCGAAAAGTTGAATGTCAGAAAAAATAAAAGGTAGAATGGTTGAAGGGCAGCAAAAAAACTCAAAATGGTAAACCTGCAGAAAATGTTAGAGGCTGAAAACTGACTTCACTCTGGCTAAAAATTATACGGCAGAAAAGTAAAAGGCAGAATGAATATCGCAGGCAGATAAGATAACAATTACAATTAAAATACTATTGAAGATTATACAAATCTGGTAGAAAGGTACAACCACCAGAATTGTTTAATGGCTAAAATACAAAACGGCAGAACAAAAGTAAAAGGCAGAACGACTGTATGGCAGAAAATTTTAGAGACTGATCATTCATTTGGCAGAATTAAGATCTGGCAGAAAATCATACGGCAGAAAAGTAAATTGAACGGCTGGAAAACTAAGCATTTGGCAGCATCTTAAAATTAAAATCAAAAATTAAATTAAAAGTAAAATGGCTGAAATTTATTCGGCAGAATGGTTGATCGGCCAAAAAAAATTATAGGCATAATCTTTTTTTTCATAAAATTATTTTTATTGGTTAGGACCGAGTCGGATTCTGTAAATACAGTTTTCTTGAAGCTAAGAGTAATTAAAGAGGATCATATAGGCAGAAGTTTCACTTGGCAGCATTTTGATATTGCCTAAAAGTTTTACGGCAGAAAACTAAAATGGCAGAAAAATTTCCAAAACTTGTTCTTAAAAAAGGCAGAAATTAAAAAAAACCTTAAAATCTAGCAAAATTTAAAGCACAAAAAAAAACTAATGTTTTTGAAAATTTTAAAAAGATCAAAATTTTTACACCCCGAGTTTTCTGCCGAACTTTGGCAGAATTCTGCCGAAAACAAAAGAACTTTTTGCTCAGCAGATTAAAATGCCAAACTCTTGACGAAAAGTGACAGCTAACTTGTAGAGGATCGTTAATTTTTTTCTGCCGAGCCATAGGTTTTTCTGTTTTCAGAATTTGCCAAATTAGTAAATTTAAAATAAAAACTCAGAAATTATAAATAAATTTGAAAAAATATTTTACTGTTACATTTTTACTATCTCTTATTCTTAATATTTTAAATTTAAAAGTTTAAGTTTTTTTATTTTCCAAGTATTTTAGTTTTTAAATTTTTATTTTTTTAAATTTTTTGATTTTTGAAATAGTAGCTTTCGAATCCGATGCTTTGATTATCCGGAACTCTCCATAAGAAACATTAAATAATTGGAAAATGGCATCCTTTTTTCTGTTTCTTGAGTCATATTCTGGAGTTTTTTGAAAAGGTCCAATAAACCAAATTTTCAGTTTTTGCTTTTTGGGTGTTTTTTAATACCCCTGACTCAAGGCGGTTTCAAAAACACTTAAAAAGCAAAAACTGGAAATTTGGTTTATTGGACCTTTTTTTTTGCAAATTACCCTAGTTTTGCCGTTTTACATTCTGCCCATCGATTTTCTGCCGTTTGACGCAGCAGCAAAATGTTGTTGTTTCATGGGGCGCCATGTTTTTTTTTTCAAGAGCTTTCAAAACTTTTGAACGAATATGTAATGTCTTCAAATTGTTGGAAGATTTCGCGAATGTTTGATATTTTTAACATTGAAAATCAGTCTTTTTCACCCGAAGAAAAGGCTCAAACATGAAAGTTTTGATTTAAAAATATGATCTTATTTTGAAAAGTTAAATAACACTTTTCGGCTCTATTTTCAAAATATTTTAAAAATTCGGAATATAAAAAAAGCCAGAATCCCAAGTTTGGTAACGATTGGTTGCGATCTCAAGCCAAAACAATTTAAAATGCTGTTCTGGTTAATTTGTCAAAATAATAAAACAAACAAAACAATGCAAATGGGCCAAAGACAATGTGTAAACAAAAAGAGGTCAACTTGAACTGACAGGATTTTTGTGGGGTTGATATTTATTTAGGTAGCGGTATTTCAGTGTTTGCAGTGAGGCCGCACGGTACTTTATGTGATTTATTTCATGTTGTGACATGCATGTTGTGCAAATAAATTTTATTCACCGAATTTTAAACCTTCCAGCTCCCACCACCGGCCAGCTGCCGCTCCCCTCAGCGTCCGCCAAGCTAAAACTGGAAAAGACCCCCTTCAAGGCGCCCAAAAGCCAGGAACTTGTCGCGTTCCGCAAAAACATCGAGAAGAACGAGCTGGACCTGGTGCGGAACATCATCGAGCTGAACCCGCGCTACCTGGTCAGCTCCGGCGATATGCCGACGATCCTGAAGGAAGGTCCCCGCTACAACGCGCTGCACGTGGCCGCCATGGAGGGCAACACGGACATGTGCCGGCTGATACTGGCCACCATCGAGAATCCGGCCTTTATTGAGTTTTTGCACGGCCAGCGGAACGCGTCGACGGACGAGGTGAGCGCGATTCTGCTGGATTTGTACCTGAACATGCCGGACAAGTGCCGGAGCGAGACGCCGCTGCACTTTGCGGCCAAGTTCGGGTCGGTCGGGGTGATTGAGGTGCTGATTAGCTACCCGCAGTGCAAGCTGACCAAGAACTCGGACGGGCATCTGCCGAAGGATGTGAGTATACTCGCTTCGTTGTATTTTGCATGGTGTCGACTTAATTCATAAAAATAAGAAACAAACAAATTATTAACCGTCTCACGTTAACGATTACTGAAATATTTCGACGGCAAAGCAATTTTTAAACTTATTATTCCACTGCTTCACTACTTCATAAAAAATGTTTTCTATCAGCAATTAAAATTTCATCTAATTTGACCAATTCAGTGTCTAGTAATGTAAAACGTGAAAAATCTCGATTTGGATCTGGCCGGGAAGAAGTCTCTATCTCGGGTGAGTTTTCAAAAAGCAGGCTTTTTTTAAGTTTGGGGCACTTGAAGGACGTGTAGATGAACAATCTCGAGCATTTCTGATATTGGTTTTTCGTAAGTAGGTCGAATAACGATACAAAAAGGACTTTGTTTACCAATGGCTCTTACGGCTTTTTGGAAACTAATCCGAGCTATTATTAAATTTAAAAAATTAAATTCTGTACTGTACTTAATGTTCATTCTTTTTTAAGGCTGAATTTGAATTAAAAAAAAATAAATACAAAGAAAATAGTTTCAAAATATTTGAAAAGGAGAAAAACATTAAGACTTTTTTAAATATTTTTTTTTAAAATAAATTTATGAAAAATTGCATTAAAAAGTTTTATTGAGAAATATTCAAAAAAGGAGGAAAAAATACATCTATTTGGGAGAAAATGACAGAGATGCTTTAAAAAAACATTTTTAAAAATATAAAATTATCTGTTTTAAAACAAAGAAAAATATACTTTAAATTATTATTCCTTAAAAAAAAATAATATCAATTCAACAACATCAACAACTCCAATAGGCGCTGCTTGTGGTGTTGGTGGGCACCTTTTCTTCTTTATTTGCCTTCGCTTCTCGCTCGGTTTTCTTCAGCCTTCGATTAGAATGGGTAGTCAAAATTGAAACGTCAAAAGACTTGGCGCGTTTGTTTTTTTTATGGTGCTTGCTAATTATTTACATTTTTCGGGATTATTTTTCAAGTGAGTGACTAAGTAATGATCAAAACTGGAGTTTTTTTTTTTTTTTTGAAAAGGTCCAATAAACGAGATTTCCAGTTTTTGCTTTTTAGGTGTTTTTGAAACCGCCTTGAGTCGGGAAAGTCGGGAAGAAGTCGGGAATTTATGATTTTTTGTCAAAAAGAGCATACTTGATTGAAAATTATTTTTTAACTCTTGAATAATTTTGTAATATTTTGTAAAATTTTCAAATTGAATTCATTCATTTCTGCTTTAGTAACTTACTTTAAATTTAAGGTTCTTTTCACTATTTCAATATATTTGAGTATAGAAAAGCTGTTAAAGGCATGGCATTCAAAATCTTAATGAATATTAGAGTCTTTGACACAGATTTTTATAATATTTTTTTATGAATCAAATGATCGCTTTAATTTTTGTTCATCAAACAAGAGGTTAAGTTAATGAAAAACTAATATAAAAATAGAGCATAATGGCCAGCTTAGAATTATGATTCTATTTTATTTTGTCACATAGTTTGGCAATGGTTTTTCTTTGGTGAATATTTTTAATTGTTTAACTAAATTCATTTAGTAATTTAAAATATTTTTTTCCAAATGTTGCCCTTGAACTTTTTTTGTGAGTATGGCTAAATTACCTACCATAGATAAAGCTTGATTTTCAGTTTTCGGAAAACCTAAATATCGAATAAAATCCAAAATTGAAAAACTTTTTTACGTTTTGGAAACATAAAGAAAATATTGAAATTGCAAAAAAAATAATCCAAAAAGTTTTCAGTTATTGCAAAATTGTTTAAAAAAATTGTTTCTTCAATTATTTTGCTTAAAATAAGTGGGAAAACATAAAATCATATCAAACTTAATTTTCATTGAAAAAAAAAACAGTTAAATACTGACCACTAGATAAATTTAAATTGATTAGAAAATTTAATATCAAAAATTACAAAATTAAAATTTTATGAAAACCTTAACATTTTTCTAAATCCTTTGAATGAATAATAACAGCAATTATGTTTCAATCATTCTTTGATTTAAAATGATGATGAAGTTTTGAAAAAATAGGAACGCTATTTTAAGTTAAGTTATCTTTAACTTTTTGTCATTTTCAGTTGAAACGAAGTATCAAAAACTATACGTTTGCCAATTTAAAAAATAACATGGAAGTTATAAGTATTGTTGAACTTTCGATTATTTTTTCAAAGACTAATTGTTTGTGTTTCTACTCTGAATCATAATAATGAAATTCTATTTTTGAAGTGTTTTTTTTTATTTATTGTTTAGTTTTTGTATTTACAAAAAATGCTTATATTTGGATTTTTTTTTTTAAATCATTGTGATTTTTTTTTCTCTGGTTAATATTGACTGTTCTTATAGAATGTTTTTTGTTTGAAATCATTCTTTAGATAAGAAATGTCTATTATTTGAGCATTCTGGAAAAGTCTGGAAAAAGTCGGGAATTTGAAAATGGAATTTGAGTGGTCACCCTGAAAAGTGCATTAAATTTGATCTTTTTGGCCAGTAAGTGCATCTCCAGCGCGGGTAGCAAACATCGAAGCAAATCAAATTTGCACCCGACGTCAACCCCACCGCGGTACCTGTCGCGGTAGCAAATTTGCTCTCAGTTCTTCGGGATTTCACTTTGCTACCCGTTATAGGCCCCCAAAACCAAAGCTAAAAACTCGATTCGCCACCTACATTCGAGTAGGAGAACTTTGGTGCAAGGTTACGTTTATGTTTTTGCGCGATGAGTTCAAAGGGGAGTGAAAACTATTTTAAGGTTTTTTGAAAGAAAATTGATCTTTTGGAATAAAATAAAGTTAACAGTAGGTAAGAAATAAAAAGTTCAATCGACTGACTTTTTGATTTTTTTGCTATGTTGCCTTTTTCTTTGAAAATTCTGAGATCCGGATTGAAAACGCGAGAATGAGGTTAGATTGCTAATTTTGAAAATCATTCCAATTACCATTTTTCAAGCAGAGCTTTGCTTTTATGGTAGAAGTGACATTAAAAAATATTTGTCCACTTGAATAATCTACATTCTCAATTGATTTGTTAGATTTTGGTTGATTAAAACATTCCCTTATTTTGAATCAGATAATGAACAGGTTAAATCGGCCATTACAAAAATATTTTCGTTTATATCAATTAAGCTATTTATTTCTTACCTGAAAATGGAATAATTTGCTATTATTGTCGATTTTATGATGAAATACAACAATTTCAAATTTCAAATCAATTTACTCGCTGTAGGTTATAATGAAAACATCACCCCAAGTTTCAGCGTCCTCTAGTGGGGGGTAATTTTGACGTTTGATTGCCTATTCTGCTGGTTTGCTACTGCGGCAAATGGAATGATGCACGAAAAACTAAATCATGCACGAAAAAATTGTGTTTTTGTGTATAAAAAATAAAAAAAAAATAAAAAAAAGACAAAATAAAAAAAACATTAAAACAAAAGTTAAAATTTAAAGAAAATAAAAAAAAACATCATAAAAAAAATTAAAAAATTGAAAAATTCAAAACATCAAAAAAAAATTTAAAAATTTAAAAAAGTTTAAAAAAATTAAAAAATTAAAAAAAAATAAAAATGTTTTAAAAAATCACAAAACATTTAAAAATATAAAAAAAATTTAAAGAAAAAAAAAGTTAATTTAAAAAGATTTAAAAAAATTAAAACCATTTTTAAAAAAAATAAAAACATTTAAAAAAATTAAAAACATTTAAAAAAAATTTAAAAAGATTTAAAAAAAAATAAAAAACATTTTTAAAAAATTAAAAACATTAAAAAAATTAAAAATATATACAATTCAAACAACAAGCCATGCTCTCAACATTTGAATGAAAAAAGTGGTTTAAATGCATTTTACACCTGCCCAGTTGTTTTGCAATCATTAGTTTTCAAAATATCCAAGTATTGAAGAGGTTTTTTTTTCGTACATTGGAATTTTACAAAAAATAAAAATATTTTTGATCGATCACAGACATGCTAAATATGGTTTTAAACACCAAAAAATCCATTTCTAATGGTTTTCGGTTGGCTAGACTTCTATTTCCTTTAAATTTTTGACCCCTGATTTTTCGGACCGATTTTGAAGGGGGCGACATAAACTTTGAAAATATTTGCAACGGCCTTATTTCAAGAAATTAAAAAAATTAAAAATTGGACAATAAAAAAAATATAAAATAACGTTTTCATCAAATTATCTGAGATCCGGCCTTCTTGTACTGTTGATTTTTTTTTGCATTTTTGTATTTTTGAATTTTTGAATTTTTGAATTATCGAATTTATGACTTTTTGAATTTTTGAAGTTTTAAATTTTTTAATTTTTGTATTTTTGAATTTTGAATTTTTGAATTTTAAAATTTTTGAATTTTTGAATTTTAAAGTTTAAAAATTTAAATTTTTTTGAATTTTTAAATTTCTGAATTTTTAAATTTTTAAATTTTTGACTTTTTTAATTTTTGAATGTTTAAATTTTTGAAAAAATAAGCGTTTTCATTAAATTATCTGAAATCCGGCCTTTTTTGTATGTTTGAATTATTGCATTTTTGTATTTTTGATTTTTTTTTATTTTGATTTTTTTACTTTTTGAATTTTTAATTTTTTGAATATTTGAAAAAAATATGCTATTTAGCATTTTTGATTTTTCGCATTTTAGAATTTTTGTATTTTTGAATTTTAAAATTTTCGAATTTTTGACTTTTCAACTTTTTGAAGTTTTGTATTTTTGAATTTTTGAATCATACACAAGAGCAGACGTAAAAAAATCTCTGCATTTTTAATTTTTGTATATTTGTGTTTTTGTATTTTTGAATTTTTAAATTTTTAAATTTTTTAAATGTTTGAATGTTTGAATTTTTGAATTTCATAATTATTGATTTTGAAGGTAAACAAGAGCAAAAAATGATAAAAACCCATATTTGCCCCCCGCTTGTTTCGGTGGCAAATTAGCTACCCTAGCGATGATTTGCACTCCAGCGCTGGAGATGCCCTTATAAGTGGAAAAATGCGACGTCCTATCTCGCCCGCCAAAGTGAAGTCGATAAAGCAGATGGTTTCGTAGTTGTAAAAGTTGATAACGTGGAGGTAAAAATGACGATGACTCAGCACTTTTAGCACTAACAAAAACTTGGATGGCAGCACGATATAAAGCCCTGAGGGGACCGGAAGTCTAAATATAAATCGAGGATCGTTCTGGTATGCTTGCTTCTATGTTCAGGCGGGGCCAGATAATGTCCACTGACAAGGGAATTTACCCGCCAGTTTTTCCCGCCGATCATGAAATCCTATTTGACACCTTGAACAGATTTATCCAAGCTCTAACCTCCTCTCTCTCTCTCTCTCTCTCGTTTCTTCCAGATCATCTGCGCCCGCGCCAAACCCCGCAACGACACGCCGGAAATCCGCCGCGCCATCGCCGACCTGCTGCGCGAGCGCTTCTACGTCCCGGTTCTGCGCGCCGTCGACCGCAGCACCCCGCCCGTCATCGGCGAACCCTTTACGCTGGCCAACCCCCCGAACCTGGAGCCGGCACGCGGTGGCGCTGGGGACCGCTTCAGCCCGCAGCTGGAGATTAAGGCGTACGCGGGCCCGATGGACCGGGAGCAGGCGCAGGTCTTTTGCCGGCGGTGGAAGACGCCGCCGCGGTTGATTCCGTCGCCGAGGGCGGGATTCGTTTCGCCGGTGAGGGGCGTTAGCTCGAGCAGCAAGATTCCGGTGGCGGCGTCGACGCCGATTGCGACGAAGGGGGCGCCGGCGGGTGGGAGGAGGACGCTCTTTCCGAACAAGTCGTTTGAGCTGGCGCTGGAGGGGGAGCGGGAGAAGGAGAAGGAGAAGGAGGAGGAGCTGAACAATTCGATCAATAATAATTTTGAGATTGAGGTGGTGAGGGAGGAGGAGGAGGAGGAGGAGGAAGCGCTGGAGGAGGACGTGAAGAACGGGAACAGTGTGGTGAGGGCGGTCAAGTCGTCGGTGGCGAGTAGCTTCCTGTTCCGGAAGTACCGGGAACCGCCACTGCAGAACTCGTTTGCGACGATCTACGACGACGACGATGAGGAGGATGAGTTCAGGAAGGATTTGGGACCTTCGCAGATTCCGGTTCCGGTCACGCCGGTCAAGGACAGTCCGCAGATCAACGGGAACGGGAGCTTCAGCTACTTTTGCGACGGCAACAACTCGTTCTACGAAGGGACCAACATTACGGAGTCGCCTTCGTTCAAGGAACGTCGCCTCAGGTTGACGGACACCGAGAAGGGGCTGGAGATCATCGGGAGGAATCTGGCCGAGGACCACGCCGTCGGTTGGAACGAGTACTGGGCGTTCCTCGGGACGTTCGCCGACTTGCGGAACAACGAAGGCCTGGCCAAGTTGGAGGACTTTCTGAAGAAGCGTCGCGAGAAGGTCGAACTCGACGAGCAGGAAGAAGCGCTGAAGAACGTCCGGAAGGAACAACTTCCCTCCACGGGACCCAACGACAGTCTCGGCTCGATCTGCGACGCCCTGGACCAGATGCGACTTCACACCGGGGCCACGCCCCAACTCCCCAACTTCCGGAAGCGGCCAACCCCCCTCACATCCCTCCCCGCCGTCCCCCTCTTCCCCGCAGACCCCCCACCCCAAGAACCGCCCCAAATCCGCTCGAACATCACCAACCCGTACCTCTGCCTGCACCGCTCGCTCCAGGTCTTCGCCAAGCGCTTCGTCAAGAACCTCGACGACGCCTGCAGCTCCACCATGACCGTCGACTTCAACGCCTTCTTCCAGCAGGCCGTCGTCGACTGCGTCCGCAAGCTCAACACCCTCGTCGGCAACTACCGCCGCGACGCCGCCTTCACCACCATCGACTTCTCCCGTGTCCACTCCCGTTACGCCCAACTCATCGTCCTGCACATCGAGTCCACCCCGGAAACCGCCCCCAAAATCATCCACCGCCTCAAGCTGCTCCTCGATCGAAGTCGCGACGTCAACGCGGCCCACCGCCATCCGGACCTCGCCGAAAGTCTCGCCTGTCTGCAGAACCTGCTCGATCTGTACATCCTGAAGAGCGCCGAGCTGGCCGGCGCCGGCGCCGATGATCCGGAGACCGAGGCCAGCTGTAGTGCGGCGTGGCGTGAGCATCCGCTGGTGCGGGGATGTCGCTGTCGGATTGAGGCGGCCGGGGGGTACGCCAAGAAGGGAAGTATGGAGCGGTTGGTGAAGCGGAGGGAGCAGAGGAGGAAGGTGACGGCGGCGGTTCCGGTGGCGATGGAGAAGTCGTCGTCGTTTAGTTTGTATCGGGATCCGGCGGGGCAGGATGTTAGGAAGGTGGTTTCGACGCCGGTGGCGGTCGCGAAGGCGGTTGCCGGGAGGACCTGGTCCGACGAGGAGGAGGACGACGAGGACGAGGAGTACTTTGTGAGTAGATAATTTTTTTTAATTCTTGATTCTGGGAACTTTAAAAAAAAAAAAAAATTTTTATTTATTTTTTTTAGTTAGTAAAGCTTTTGTTTTAAAAATATAACTTTTAGAAATTTAGAAATAAAAAAATATATAATATATATATAAGTATTTCAATATTGTTACATTTGAATGCAAAATTATTATTTTTTAACATTCAATTATTAGTTCTTTTTATTTAATTTTTTTTGAATCTGTGAAGCTCTCTTCTAATTATTTTTTTTAATTTCTTAGATTTTGTTATTTTAAATTTGTCACAAATTAATCATTTTTTTTTTAATCCCTAAATATTAAATTTTGACAGTTTTGATTTTTTTTATTTAATAATTGTTGGTTTTTTCAAATATTTTTTCTAGACTTCCGTCGTACGAAAAGAATGCGAACAAGGTTTTTTTATTGCAGTTTTGGCCTTAAAAATCCTCCAAAAAAATGGGACAACCTGTTTCGGAAAATCATCATATACACATGGCGAAATCCAGTCCGCAATCGGTTAAAATCACCGTCTCCAAGCAAAGCTAAGCGAAGTTTTGTTTTATATTTTTAAGTTCTAGCGGGTAATTTTTTTTATCTTAAATCTTAAAAGAAAACTATTTTCATGAATTGATCGTGGTGATTATTGCATTCGATCGTAATATTACGATCGTAGTTTCTCGACTCACGATCGACATTTCTCGATAGTATGATTACGACTTACCATCGACAAATCTCGATCTACCATCGACAAATTACGACTTACCATCGAGAAATTACGATCTTAATTTGACTGTTGAGAAATCTCGATCGTGGATCGAGAAATTACGAGCGTAATTTGTAATACCGTATTTTTTTAATATTTTTTATTTAAAAAAATCTGCGTTCAAGTTTTTAATATGAATAAATAAGAAAACTCTAATTTCAAACATTTAAAAAAAATATATTTTTTTTGAAATTTTTGAAATTTTGAAATTTTTTGAAATTTTTAAAATTTTTAAAATTTTTGAAATTTTTGAAATTTTTAAAATTTTTGAAATTTTTAAATTTTTTAAAATTTTGAAATTTTTTAAAATTTTTGAAATTTTTGAAATTTTTGAAATTTTTGAAATTTTTGAAATTTTTGGAATTTTTAAAATTTTTGGAATTGTTAAAATTTTTAAAATTTTTGAAATTTTTGAAACTTTTGAATTTTTTGAAATTTTTGAAATTTTGAAATTTTATTAAATTTAAAAAAAATTGAAATTTTTGATTTTTTTAAAATTTTTGAAATTTTGAAATTTTTTTATATTTTGAAATTTTTGAAACTTTTTAAATTTTTAAAACTTTAGAGATTTTTGAAATTTCTGAAA
This sequence comes from Culex pipiens pallens, assembly GCF_016801865.2. Taxonomy (NCBI): domain Eukaryota; kingdom Metazoa; phylum Arthropoda; class Insecta; order Diptera; family Culicidae; genus Culex; species Culex pipiens. The sequence continues at coordinate 21,735,636 of NC_068937.1, forward strand.
TTTTTGATTTTTTTTTTAATCGTGAATTAAATAAAAAAGTTTTCAAACGAGCTTCGAACCCATATCGATATTTTCTCGATCGTCGGTCGTAATTCGTCGATGGTAGATCGAGAAATTACGATCGAATGATCTCAATCTACTATCGACAAATTACGACTTACCATTGACAATTTTTTTTCATTGACAAATTACGATCGTAATATTACGATCGAGAAATCTCGATCGTGAGTCGAGAAATTACGATCGAAATATTACGATCGAATGCAATAATCACCACGGATAATTTGTAAGTTGTTTTTAGCACCCCAAAATCTGTTAACTTTTTTACATTTATGGATATCCTCAGAATTGGAAAAAAGTAGACAAGTCTTTTTTCTCAAAAAAATGTTTAAAAATTAATTTCAATTAAATGTATGGGCTTACAGATATAAGTTTCATTACATTGCTCATAACTGTAAAGAGAATATTTTTTTCCAGTGTGGTAGAAACCTGGATAGTAAATAAGCTTACGTAAATAATAAGACAAGTCAAATTGAAAAACTGTCAAAGACAAAAACGAAACGAAGTTGACTTTATAGCTGTCGGCCACCATTGCTAGTACCAACCACTAGTGTCTTCCTTTTATCTACAAGGACTTCGCCGCCCTGGGCTTCTAAGTGTATGAAAGTATGGCACGGAGCGACGGCGCCGAATACCCATATTTACACAAAGAATTTTAGAGCGCCCGCCGCGGGATTCGAACCGGCGACCTCTGGGTTGTGAGTCCAGTGCGCGGTCCGATTGATCCACACGGGCGGGACACAGTCAAAGACAAACTTGTGGGAAATTGGACGAGCTTTCCGGTAAAAATATTTACGAGACTGAAAAACCAAGTCTGTCATATATAAATTGCCAAAAACCACCAAAAAACCTATTTTTTCAACATATTTATTTTTAAAACCGCTGTACCTTCCCAAGGATTGGACTAAGGGCAATGGTCAATATGGAGACTTTTATGTAAAATTGTCTGGGGAATCGATTCTGAAAAAAATTGACTTTTAGACCACTTCAAAAAAACAGCATTTTTCGTGAGTCTTTTTGTAACATTTTAGGATATTTTTTTTTCAAAAATTTTGAGCGAAAAAAAATCGTGGCATCACCATCAAATTTAACTTTTAAACTTAAATACTGAAAATCTCATAGAAGTGGCGTGTATTTTTGTTTCAATGTAGCCCGTCCAATTTCCTACACGTTTGTCTTTGACCACTTTTTGATACGGCGCAACGGCTTCGAGATACAGTAATTTTTAAATTACAGAATACAAAAATATTTAAATACCTTACGCCCTTCTCAAATGTTATTTTCTAGTACTGTTGGCTCCATATACACAAAAATGGCTTATATAGGCCTAGGATAACATGTCTACAAAGTTTCATTGAAATCGGAGAGGGTCGGGTACAAAAGTACCAGAAAAATTCCTGATTTGAGCTGGAAATGTCGCAGATAGGGCGGGCAATGATGGTAGAATTTGAAAAATGCGTAAATGAGCACAAGCACAACGCTGTTTTTAATTTATGTATTTAAAATTAAAAAAAAAGTATAGAAAAGGTATAATTTCAAAAAGTTTCAAAAATATATAAATTAAGTTATACCTCTTAACCAAAAAACAAAACCATCAAAAATTAAAAAAAAAATTATAATTAAATTACTTAAACTAAAAAAACAAACGAGAAAAAAATAAAAAAAATATTAATTAAAATAAACTAAAATCAATATTGATTTTGACCGCACTTTTTCTCGCGCACTTTTAACAACCAAGAATTGGAGAAAAAAAACTAGGCAACCAGTAGTTGTTTATTTACCTTTCCAGTCGCAGCTTCCACCAAACTGAACATTCGCACTTGCGATTGATAGCTGAAAAACAGGCGAGCAACATCGGCTAGCTTTGATATTTTTTTTTTGAAAATTTCAAATTTCCTATGGCAGTTTGACAAGTTGCAATAGTGCGAAGTCCAAGTTAGTGTGAATTGCGCAATATTCAAGAAATAAAAAAAATAAAAAAAACAACAGGCGAAAAAATAAATATTTAAAACAGAATAAAAACAATTAAAAATTAACAAAAAAAAATATTGTTTTTTTTTAATTTGACAAAATTAAAATTATTTAAATGCTGTAAATAAAAATATTTAAAAACTAAAAAAAAGATATTTTTTAACTATTTGGATTTTTCTCAATGCAGACTCGATTATCCGAAGCTCTTGGAAAACAAATAATTCGGATAATCGAATCAGAACAAATTTTTAGAACGATTTATTTGTTTAAAAAATCAAAACAAAAATATAAAAAATTAAAAAAAAATCTAAAATTGAAATAGAATAAAAAAATCAAGATATTAAAAAGAATAAAAAATCTTATTAAATAAATTAAAATTTTAGCGTAGTTTTTATATTTTTTAAATATTTTGATATATTTTTTTTTAATTTCGTAAAGATTAAAACAAACAATTTCACGAATTTATTTATTTTAAGATTTTTCATTGTTTTTTTTTATTTTGTTTAAAATATTTTTTGTATGTTCTAGTTTTTATATATTTGTTTTTATTCTTTTTCATCGCTTAGTTTTTTTTTTAATTTTTGATTTTATTTTAATGTTAGATTTTTTTAATTTTTTATGTTTTGTTTTAAGTTGTTTAAATCTTTTAATTTTTATTTTTTTTTTAATTTTTGAATTTATAACTTTTGTATTCTTTTTTTATTTTAAATACATAAAATTGTTTTTAATTTTTACTCGTGATTCGATTTATCTGAAGCAATTTTTTACTTAGCCTTCCGAAAATCGAGTCTGTAATAAAGAAAATTCTTTATAAAAAATGATTTTTTTTTTAATTTTAAAGCATTTTTATCAAATAAAACTTTTTTAAAATATTTTTAAAGTTTTTTTTTCATTTTTGATTTGTTGTTTGAAATTTATTTTTCGCCTGTTGAATCTTTTGTTTTTTTACTTTTCCTTTTTTTATTTGTTAAGATTTATCTGGGTGCAGAAAAGTGGTTTAGAATTGTCAAAGCGGAACCAATTTACTGTTCGCAATAATATCATATGTCTCACGAAAACCTACATTATGACGTTTTTGAAAGGTTAGCGACGATAACTATGAATGGCACCTGCCAAATAATATTGAATAATCTTACTCCGATATTTTCACTACACTTTAAAGATACCTAATCTCGGAACTTCTATTCGGTTCACAAAAATCCACCCACTTTTGACACAACTCTTCATCACGTGGAAAACACAAAAGGGCTCTTTTGGCCACCCATTGTTTAGTCTACGAAGAAAAAAAACGAAGCACTTAATTTTTTGGCGAAAACTTTTACATCAACAGATCCAATGTTTTTTTTTTTAACAATTCACTTCAGCAGCAAAAAATAAGTCACGCTTGAGCTTGAACATAGCCATCTACTTTGTTTATGTTTACAGCTGTAGTGCAGTTGTATTAGTGAGAAGCAGTGGGGAGCTTTAAAAAAATACGTTACGCATTTTGTCTTTTCAGCACCCAGCATTTTATCATGCTTTTTTTTATTCATGTTTTGATTATTTTATTTCGGGTTTTATTCGAGAACTTTTCTTAAAAGTTTGGTTAGTATTGTTTTGATTTTTTAAACCTTTTTTATATTTTTCATAACTTTTTGCTTATTGTTTTTGCATTTTTTATTTTGATTTTTTGGATTTATTGAATTTTTGTATAATGTGTGTTTTTTTTTTTATTTCAATAGGAGTAAAGTGAATTCCCTTGATAATATCTAAAAATATGTTTTCTTTTTCCAATGTACTATGTTTTTTTTTCGTTGTTGGAATTTAGCTCGTTTTTTTAAATGCAAAAAAACTGTTTTTTTAATTTTCCTGCCATTGCAAATTTCTTGATCCTAGCTGTCCCACCTCGCCCTGCAAAAAAAAAAAAAAATCCTGCCATTGCAAATTTGATTGAAATTGTTTGATAAAGGATTTTTTTAGAACTTTTTTCAATTCTGACGATATCCATATATAAAAAAGTTAACAGTTTTTGGGGTGCTAAAAACATCTTAAAAATTATCAATTCATGAAAATAGTTTTCTTTTGTTAAAATATCTTCCAGCGGTTTCTTAATTTTAGATAAAAAAAAAATACCCACAAGAATTAAACAATATAAAACAAAACTTCGCTTAGCTTTGCTTGGAGTTGGTGATTTTAACGGATTGCGGACTGGATTTCGCCATGTGTACATGATGATTTTCCAAAACAGGTGGGTCAGCCGGTCCCATCTCCCATAATTGTTGAGACGGGAAGTGTTGATGCCCTCCCCATTTTTTAAGGGGACAAGGAAAATTCTCCACGATGAAAAAACACGTTCTAAAGACTTTTTTTTTTGGTCTCTCCCCCCTTTTCGCAGAGCTGCAGCGACTCCGAGCTGGACACCGACTCGGACGTGGAGGACGACGACCCGAACGTCAGCTACGTGACGCCCCCGTCCAGCCCGTCCTCGTTCCTTCTGCAGTCCCCGTCCCCGCTGGCAGACTCCAAACTCCAGCAAGAATCCAACAACAGCAGCGGTGGCACCAGCCGGGTGTCCACCGACGACGGCGTGGCCAGTGGCGGAGGCGACGACGAAGACGACCAGGACCAGTTTCTGGACACCGTCGGAGACGACGATGACGAGGACGACGGCGTTGAGCGGGAGCCCGAGTTCCGGAACTACATCGAGGGCGCGGCCCCGACCAAACAGGACGTGGACGTGCTGAACGTGGTCGAGAAGCGTCCGGTGGACGCGGCCGAATTTCCGCACGTGCACGAGTGGCGCCAGGCCATGCTGCGGATGTCGCCGGAGGAACGGGAACGGTGAGGAAGCTTGAGCTTTTGCGTGGTGATTATTGCATTCGATCGTAATTTCTCGATCTACCATTGACAAATTACGAATGACGATCGAGAAAATCTCGAACTTCGAGCACACAATTTTTTAAAAATATCCCTATTTTTTTTAAATATGAAAAATGTTATAAATTTTAAAAATTTAGAAAGTCTTATCAACTTTAAAAATTTTATAAGTCCGTTGCAAATATTTTTCAAAGTTAATGTCCCCCTTCCTTTAAAGTTGGCATGAATAATCAGGGGGCAAAAAAATATTTTTTCGAAAAACTTCAAAATTTTAATGAAAATTAAAGTTTAATCAACTGAAAACCAGTTAAAATGCATTTTCCCGCGTTTATAATCATATTCAGCATGTTTGAACTCCTTTGAAAACATTTTAAATTTTCATGAAATACCAATGTACAGTTCCACGAAAAGTTTTTTTTTTGCGAGAAAAAAAATTCCGTCATTACCTCGATATTTTCAAAACTAATGATTGGAAAGCAACTGTACGCCTATAAAATGCATTTTAAAACACCTTTTTCATAAAAATGTTGAATCCGAGGCTTGTAATTTCAATATTTATATTTCTTTAAGTTTTTTTTTAAGTTTTATGAATGGTGTGATAACTTTTTTTTGTGAAAATATCGGTTAAATTCAGGTGTTCCACAATTGTGGGAGGCACAATAACATCCCACAATCATGGAACAGGCAATTTGGAGGCAGTGTTTTGCTGCTAGGGATAAAATAGTCTTGAAATGAAGGTTTTTGTTCAAAAAGTACTACTTTTACTAGTGAAATAGCAAGAGAATGTCCAAATAAAGGTCCTAAAAATAATAGGGTCGACAGAAAAGATGCATTTGGTATGCTATTGACAAATTATCACAAAAGTGTTCCGAATTTGTGGGTGCTCCGAATATGTGGGATAACTGTAATGTCTGAAATTTTTTAAATTATTGAAGTTTTGAAATATTTCATATTTAAAAAAAATAAACAATCAAATATTTCAAAAACTTTTAAAAAATTTAGAAGATTCATAAATAAAAAAAATCAACCCTAAAAAAATATTTCAAAAATTTAAAAAAAAATTAACATATAACATCTAACTCTAATTTTTTTTAAAATCCAAGGATTAAAATAAAAATAAAAAAAAAATTACTAATTTCAATAATATTAAATTTAAAAAAAATAAAAATTTTAAACGAATAAATATTTTAAAAACTTCAATACATTTAAAAAATTTTGCATTTCAAAAATTTAAAAATTTCAGAAAATTCAATTAAAATCAAAAAATTCAAAATTAAAAAAAATATAAATATTTTAAAAATTTTAAACATTTGAAACATCTCATTGTTTGAAATTTTTTTTTAAATCCTTGGAATTTTAATTTTATTTTATTCAAATTTATCGATTTTTTTTAAATTTATCATTTTTTATTGTTTCAGATTTTAAGAATTTTTATTTTTTTTAATTTTTGAAGCTTTTAAAAGTATTGAAATCAGAGAAATTTTTGAAATTTTTGAAACCCTTAAATTTTTTGAAGGTTTCAAATTTTGGAAAATTTTTGAATGTTTGAAATTTTTAAAAACTTTAAGTTTTTTAAATGTTTAAAAAATTGAACGGAGTAATTTTTTAAAAATATTTCGTTTTAATAAAAAATATTCAAAAAAATAATTATATTACAAATTATGATCGTAATTTCTGTCGAGATTTCTGCAGGCCAAGGGTGCACATGATACTGATGATACTCGTCGGTTGACACACCTAGGCGAGGAACATCCCAAAAATAGCCCAACTACATCCGTAGTGCTGTTTGGACAAAACAGCATGGCTCTGGTTCCTTGCAAGTGTCCTATTTTCTTACCTCCACGTTGGCTTGGTTTAGTCATCATGATGACAAGGTGTAACCTAGCTGGTGGCCTGTGGAAACGACTCGTAAACCTTTGACCAGCGAGGGTCAGAGTAGAGACGGCTAGAAGAAAGGGGCGCGACAATGTGGGAAAGGAAAGTAATTTGTGATTGTAGACGGTATTGTTTTGATTCGCAGTATGTTGAGTCAACTGCTGTGGATGTACCTGAAACATCGCACAACGGGGTTTCTCTTCTCTTCATTCTCAGCTACCACCTATCTTCTGTTTATTTTGTTTCACTGATTTTCTAACGCGGCTTCTGTTTACTATCCTCCATTTGATTTCGATTTTCCTCATTTGATTCTTTTATTTCTCAACGCTTTCCACTCTATTTTACCAATTGATGCTGCTGTAACAAACTTTCTGCTTTCCCTTAATTTGGCAGCGGTGTCAATTTGGTTTATCATGTGCCTTTTCTTTATTTATCTATTTGAATAATTTCTCATCTTCCCTGTAAATTGCCCTGAGTACAATCTAAGCTTGTTTGTTACCTCATTTTATTAACTATTGTTAATTTCTATATCTACTTCATAAATTACTATCTTCCTTTTACTATTGATTCTTTACATAGTATATTTCCTTCACTGTCCATTGTTTTGAAACTTCACCTTTTTCATAAGCAAGTGAGGTTCGAGCCCTTACTCAATTTTTGGAATGATTAAAGAATTAACACAAATATTACTATTGTACTTTTGAAAAACGTTTATAAAATGCTTAGGACCAAAAATTGTAACAAAACACCGCGACAAAAGAAATAGCAACATATAAACACGACTCAACACTAGGAAAGATTTCAGGAGAAAACAAAACACAGTAAATAACAATTAGTTTTTGAATTCAAACTAAAAATAAAACAGTTTTTGCTTTAATGAAAGTTGATAGGCACACTTTAAACGGTTAGGCGCTTATACTTACATCAAACCCTACGTAATGTACCACCCCCGGCCGAGTTAAAATGCGTAACCGGAAAAGAAGGTGTGCATGCCTGGCACGAACACTCAAAGCGTGTTCTAGCGTGCTGCTCGTACTGACTCAGAGCAAGGGTGAGATGTAGGTGTAAGGGCAGTGCGTGTTCGTCGGGAACCTGGTGCATAAGATCGGTCAAGGCCCGTTCTTACACTGAAAATTGCGAATTGCGAATTTCTGTCGAGATTTCTCAACAGTAAAATTTCGATAGTAATTTCTCGATGGTAGTATTTATATTTCTTTATTTTTTTTTACATTTTTGAAATTATTAAAGTTTTCAAAATATTTAATTGTTTAAATTTTTTGAAATTTTGAAAATTATTTATTTTTTTAGTTTTTTAAATTTTCGAAACTTTATTAATTTTAAATTAGAGAAATTTTAGAATTTGAAGTGTTTTTTTTAATTTTGGAAGTTTTTTGAAATTTTTTAAATTTTCATATTTTTGAAATGCGGTCCAGGCTTGATTATCCGAAGTTCGATTATTCGGAGGTTTTTCGAATCACGAACAAAAAAAACCTTTTTTTTATTTCTAACTTTTAACATAAAATTCGAATTCTGCGAGCCCATTTTAGTCAAATTTGAATAGCCTTAAAAATTACAAAATGCATATTTTCAATATTTCATCGCCGCTATTTTGACTATTATCCGAAGTGAAATTTTTCGGAGGCCTTCGGATAATCAAGTCTAGACTGTGTTTATATTTATTTCTTTTTTATATTTTAATTTTTATAAAAATTTGATTTTTTGAATTTTTACACTTTTTGAATTGTTTGAAATTTTTATTTTTTTTAAATTATAGCAGTTTTTGAAAATTTAATTGTTTAATTTTTTTAATTAATTTATTTGATCAATTTGGTATTGTTTTAATTTTGAAATTTTTGATGTTATTATTATTTTTCAAATTGTTGAGACTTTAATTTTTTTTTAAATTAGAGAAATCTTGGACTTTTAGAAAATTTTAATTTTTAAGATGTTTTAACCTTTTAGATTTTTTAAATATTTTTTTGATTGATTTTTTGTTTTATTTATTAAATGTCTGAAATTTTTTCAATTAGGCCGTTGCAAATATGTTTTGAAGTTTATGTCCCTCGACTCTTACCAAAGTCAAGGGGGGGGGGGGGGGGTTTGGGGGTGCGAAAAAATAAAAAAAGTATAAAAAATGAAATTACGAGCCATGGTTTCAACATTTTAATGAAAAAAGTGTTTTAAAATGTATTCTACCCTGTCCAGTTGTTTTGCCATCATTAGTTTCCTAAATATCGAAGTATTTATTATTTGGACTGTTTCTTGAGAAATTTAACGTTATTTCTTGCCGCTTTCAGAATCGCAACCCAAAAGAAGCCCCGGGACCTGTCCCGCTCGAACTGGCGAGGTGCCGCCAACGCCAACGACACCAGCATGAACCTCGCCGACCTCAGCGCAAACCAATCGTCATTCCTCCTCCTGGACCAACCGCCACCTTCATCGCCCAAACCTTCCCAGTTGACAACGACGCCCCCGTCGTCCCCGATCCGGTCCGTGTCGGCGGCCGCCGGAATGTTCCGCTTTGGGCGGGCCCGCGAACTCGCTGCCAACACTGCCGCCAACGATAGTCTGGGTTCGCTGGACGGACGCCTCGGGCTGATGAACATTTCCGACTGTGGGGTGGACACGCCCAAGGAGGGACACCGCCATCGGCACCAGCTCATCCAGCAGCAGCAGCAGCAGCGGGTTGCGCCGGCGCCGTCCTCGTAACCGTTTTGTTTTATTTTCGTGTTTTATTCGAGCCTAAGTTAGGGCGGATTGCGCCGCGGAGAAAGAAAAACCCGGACGTTCATATTTTATTTTAGTTTTTAAAAAGCGAGATCTAATCGAAAAAAAGAAGGAAAAGAAAACGAGAAGAAACGCAGGACTTATGATTAAGCAACTTAACATTTTTGTAACACACAAACACACTAGAATTAGACAAGACAAGAAACCTGCCAAAAAAGAAGAAGAGGACAAATAAAGAAAGAAAAAACACATGTTATTGTTATAAGTTTGTGTGCAGGAGTGACGTCGTCATCGTTAATGTTTTATTCTATGTAACTAAACTCTGTCAACCTAACAATTTCAAGCGATTTTATAATATAATTTAACCGATGATGATTTTGTGATTTTTGTGAAGCGAAAAAAATAAATTAATACAGAAATTAGCTGCACCAGCGAACAGTCAATCAGTAAATAAAATGGTGGTTTTTGATTTCTTGGAACAATCCGAATAGCGAATCCATCGAAAGTGCGAACGAAAACAATAAAAAATTGAAATAAAATTCGCACTGGCCTAACTGTGTATCTGATTTTTGACATTTTTGAGTTTAGGGTTGCCAGATTGCCAGATAAATGCGTCCATTTGCATTTGAGTGATTTTGAAATTTTTAATCCAAGATGGCGGCCGAAAAATAACCGAAGATGAAACGGGACGACTCATAGACAACTTCTACTTACTTTATAAATTATTTTTTTTGTCCAAGATTTGATTGTCCGCAGTAGATTTGAGGGTGCACATTAGTAACCAAGAAAGTTGTTTTCTTTTTTTTCCGAAATTGTGAAACATACGGACCCAATCCTGCAACAATCTGATTGTTAAAATAATCAAACTTTCGTGTAAATTATTTTGTAAGCGGTACTTTACTGCCGTTTTACTGCGATATGATGTATACGCCATTGGGGTGATTTTGCTGTAGACACGATTTTCTGTTTTTGTTCATTTTTCCAATTTAAAATTACGAGTTTGAGGTCTGCTCTGTAGAAACTGTTATAAAGTTCAATAAAATTGTAGCCCCTACAAAACTTCTTTTTTCTCCTATTCTCTACGATTTAAAACCACAAACATTATTTGGCCGAAAAAATAGCAACAAAAAATCACTACTTTTCCTTTTTTTGCCTTTCTTACTAAAGAAAGGTATAGGTTTTACTTTAAGGCTGGACGTCATTTTCATCTTCGTAAATAAGACGATACAGAATGAATATTAATCGGAAAAATCGCCAAAAAATCACACTGCATTGAATTTCGACGCTTCGTCGCCAAGTCGACAAGTTGTCAAGTTGAGCTTCGAATACTGGCGCGAGAATGCTGGCGCATATATGTTTAGCTCGACTTATACTCGTTTGTAGTAGCTTGTCTACCGATGTTTCCTTCAACATGTAAGATATCGTAGCTTTTCGGTTTCTTTTGCTCTGTCCGTTTTTGCATAACTGTCGAATGTCTATGCAAAAACTTTTGTGACATAGGACATTCATCCGGCTCCAATCAATTTGTTTTCCGTGTGCTCCTAATATCGCCTTTAAGTTAGAGAGCCTATATGGAGAGGCGAAATGTCACTCTCAGGGTTCCAATCGAACTGTCAAATCGGGGTTCCAATCGAGCAACAAGGTCATGTAAGAACAAGGTCGGAATCAATTTAAAATCATTTTGGCAAAAAAACGAGACTTATAACAATCAAAAGTATTGTAACACTGTTGTTGATAATAATCTGATAGTTTTTGTTATGTTTGTGCTTGTTCGGTACAAGAAAAGTGCCAGCACCAAAGAAAAACTACAAGTTTTTCAACCTTAAATTTGAATGACTTTGAGTGTTTGGAATTTCTCCCAGAACATTTCATTTCCCTATGTAGGTCCCTACTTTAAGTGCATCTCCAGCGCGGGTAGCAAACATCGAAGCAAATCAAATTTGCACCCGACGTCAACCCCACCGCGGTACCTGTCGCGGTAGCAAATTTGCTCCCAGTTCTTCGGGATTTCACTTTGCTACCCGCTATTCTGCAATGATGCACGGAAAACTGAATCATGCACGAAAAAAATAAATAAATTGTTTTTTATGTAAAAAAAATTAAAGTTTGAAAAAATAAAAATTTAAAGAAATTAAAAAAATAAAAAAAAAAAAATAAAAATAAATAAAAAATTGAAAAAAAATAAAAAAAAATATTTTAAAATAAAAAAAAATATTTTAAAATAAAACATTTTGTTAATTTTGTTTCTATTTTTTTTAAAATTTGTTTTTTTAATTATTTTAAATTAAAAAAAAAAACAAATAAAAAAAAATAAAAACAAAATTAACAAAAAAATTGCAACAAATTTTAAAAATTACAAAATTTAAAAAAAAAAATAAAGAAAACAAAAAAAAAGAAATTGAAAAAAAAAAACAAAAATTTAAAAAAAATTCAAAAAATTGACAAGATTTTAAAAATCTAAAAAAAAAAGAAAAAAAATTAAAAACATTTAAAAAAATAAAAAATTAAAAAAAATTGCACAGAATTCAAATCTAAAATAAAATTAAATTAAAAAAAAATAACAAATTTAAAGAAATTTAAAAAAAAATAAAAAATATTAAAACATTTGAAAAATATAAAAATAAAATTAAAAAGATTGAAAAAATTGCAAAAAATTAAAAAATGCTATTTCAATTTATAAAAAAAAATCAGCCAAAGTTAAGGTATTTGAACCCATTTTAGAATTTTTGTATTTTTGAATTTTAAAATTTTCGAATTTTAGACTTTTTGAATTTAAAGAAAAAATAAGCTATTTTAAAATTTTTGTATAATTGAATTTTTTAATTTTAAAATTTTCAAATTTTTGACTTTTTGAAGTTTTGAATTTTTAAATTTTAGAACTTTTGGAATTTTGAATTTTTGAACTTTTAAATTTTTGAATTTAAGAATTTTAGAAATTTAGAATTTTAGAATTTTAAAATTTTAGAATTTTAGAACTTTAGAATTTTTGAAACCTTGAAATTTTGAATTTTTAAATTTTAGAATTTTTGTATTTTTGATATCATACACAAGAGCAGACATACAAAAATCTCCGAAACACGCATTCAAAACTTTGCCCCCGGCTTGCCGGTACTTGTCGGGTATCAGAAAATGAGTACCCGACAGGTACCGACACATATTTTTCTTCTACAGATGAACTTGAGATCAAATTTGATACCTGCTTTGCTACGCGCGGTGGGAGACTCGGGGGCAAACTCGAGAGCAAATTTGGTGGGAATCAAATCGGGTAGCAAATGGTTTAACTTTCGACATTTTCTGAAAATGAAATTCTTTAAAACTTTCAATAGGATTAAAAAGTTTAATATACTTTTAGCATTTCTAGGCATGAACCAACGCATAATAGGTATTCATGAGTCGGGTGCAAATTTGGTTTGCATCCCAGCGCTGGAGATGCCCTAGCACATTAAAACTCATTACTTTTTGAAATAAGTAGTACATTACGTAATAAATAAACTTAAAAAAATCAGTGTTAATGCATTGAAAATTTAACACGATAATGATGGATTAAGTCAATTTAAGAAAGATTTTGAAAATGAGTTATTTATCGTCCTTCCGATATTCCGATTGTTTTTCCGGCATTTAAAAAGTATGGCTTCGTGGTACGAGCTGTCATGTAAAGGAGGCATTAAACTACGGCAAACATACAAAATGGCACTTTTTGACTATTTGCCTGCTTTTGTTTGCAGAAACGTCAGCCTGCATTCATTTTGCCTTGTTAGCGAGTTTGCCAAACTGTCAAACACGAAAAAGTGCGAAATTGTTCGTTTGTTTGTGATAGTCTAATACCCCCTTAAGATACTTTGTGCAAGCTGCAATTTTTACATAAGAATTTCAGATTTTTAGCAGCTGTATTCCTGAACTATAGAACTTCTCAATTTTAAGATAATGGGTTTAGAATTTTCTAATTTCCTGCTTTTTGAATTTAAAATTGTTGAACTTTAAAGTTCTCCGATTTTAAAGATTTTAGATTTTTCTAATTTTTGAATTTAAGGTTTTTTTTAAATCATTTAAAGAATCGAGTGTTTAGTTTTTTTGGGTCAAACTAAGGCCCTGATTAATTTTTTTGCCAAATTTGCACCGATTTGGCTGGAAATTTCACCAGGGCCAAAAAGACACATCTTCAACTTCAGCTTCTTGTTGGCATCCTTAACTTCCCTCATTGTTAGGATTAACCCTGACTTATCCCGGCACATTTCGGCTCGCGGCCTGAGGCCGTTCCGGGATTGGTTGAGTTTCTTGTACACCTTACGCGTTTCGTTGGAGCGATACAGCTGTTTCATGTCCTGGTCCATGTTTGCAGATACAGGTAGTTGGTATTTCTCAACTTTTCAAAAAACACAAAAAACGCTCAAAAACGCCAAACAATTAGTTTTTACAGTGTTTTTTTTTTCTAATATAATAGCATTTTTATTCAATTTTATTGATCGCTCTCATCGCACGCGCGCGCTCATCACGTCGTCGTCGTCGTCTTCTTGTCTTCCCGTCATCTTCGTCCGTCCAATCTTCCTCCTCTTCGTCAACCATCGTGTCCTAGTCCTAGGTGTGTGTGTGTGTGCCTTTTGAGAAGCTTCCCAACGCTCTTTTTTTGTTTGTTGTTGTTTCTTATTTATTTAGTTGTTTTTTTTCCTATTTTTTTGTTTCATTTGTTTATGTTTTTTTTTCTCTCTTGCTGTTTGTCTGTTTTGCATTTTCTTTTGTTGGCTGTTATTGTTCTCGCGTCCGTTTCGCGCTTAGATTTCTCAGACAAGAAAAAGAAAACAAGAGTTGCTTGTTGCTGTTGCTTGCTTCCTCTCTCTCTCTCTCTCTTTTGTTTAACCTTTAAAAAATGAGTGATTTCAAACTAAAAACTAGGAAATTGGAAAACGAAAACATTAGACAAACACTTGCTGGTTGTTTTGTTTTTGTTGTTTGCTTTTTATTGGTTGCTTCTCTTCGTCTCTTTCGCTCAATGTTTGCTTACGTTTGTTACGCATAATAGTTATTTGTTTGTTTTGTTTTTAATAATAGAGTTGTCCACTTTGTTGTTGATAATCGCTTTGTTTTGTTTTCTTCTTTTGTGAATGAAAATGACGATGAGAATGAGATGAATTTTTTGTTTGTTTGTTTAGCATGTGTTTGTGAGTGTGTGTGGTGAAAAAGGGGCGAACAATCACGACGCGACAAAGAAATGGAGTTTTGTTTGTATTGGTGAGTTTTGCTGCTTGTCTCTCAATTTTTAATATTAGTAATAGTGTGTGGGCTTGTGTGTTTCTGTGTGAGAGTGAATCCAGTGTAATTGTAGTAGTATTGGTGAGATGAGCGGCTCACACGGAGCGCGAGAGCGACCAAACGAAAGATGCCTCATCGACCAAGCGCGCGAACGGCAGACGTGGAGAGGAAGTTTGTTCATTTGCAGTTCTGTTGTTTTTTTTTCGTCCGCCATTTTGTTTTTTTTTTCGTTTGGCTCGCCACTCTCCCTCTCTCGCGTGTGAGCGGAAAATCTCTCATCTCTTAACGCTTTCTCTTATTCTGTATATTTTTTACCTTTCACTTTTATTATTTTTTGCTCTAGAAAAAACGGCGTTCGGGTTTTTTTTGTTTTGTTTGCTTTGCTTTGTTTCTGCCTCCTTCTTCGCCTCGTCCTACTTCCAATCAATATTTAAATTACTAATAATTATATTTAATTTTACATACTTTTGTTGTTGTTGTTGTTTTTTTTTGTTTAATTAAAGTTAGAGTTTGCTAATGTTTTGTTTCCACCTCTTTTTCTTCTTCAACTCTCTCTCTTTATTAATTCATTGTTCTCTCACATCGTCACTCGTTTTGTTCTCCATCTCCTACAAATGTGTGTGTGTGTTTTCGTGTATTTCTCTGTTCTGATCTCCTTTCTCTCGTAATTCGCTTTAAGCTGCTCTCTCGTTCTTTTTCTCTCTCTCTTGCTCTCCCAACCGCGCCCACCTTCACAAAACTTATCATCGTTTTCTCTTCCCTCTCTCGTTCGCGCGCGCTCTCTCTCTCAATCACTCATCGCAAACTGTGTCGGGCCGCGCTTAGCTTGTTTGTGTGTGTGTGTGTTACTCCACCCTACTCCTTCAATTTCCACGTTTCTTCTTCTTGCTTTTCGCGCCGCTTCTCTCCTTTTTTGTATTGTTTAAGTTTACTCAGTTTTTTCATACGGTAATATTATATATTTTATACATAAAAAAAAAGAATTTTAAAATTTCTATTTCTCAGTTTCCGTCGGTTGCTTATCCTTATCGCGCCGCTCCTCGCGGGCGCCGCCCTCGCCGGCCGCGTGCGGCAGCGCGTTGGTGCCACCCTTCAGGATCCCTCGCTGCTTCAGCATCGTCCAGTCAAAGGTGTAGTCGTACTGGTGGTTCAGCGTGCGGAATAGGATTCTGGAAAAATGAGAGAACAAAGAAAAAAAAAGTTAGAAATTTGATCAAAATCAAATATTTTTAAGAAAATCCCCCGTCGAAACACCCGGAACCGATTCCGGAGTGGCCACCTAGAAGTCCGAATAACCTAAAAAAGAATCAGCGTTAAATTTCATGAAGTTTGACATGTCGCACGATAAGGTTTCTTAAACTTGCATGTAGTGACCGCCAACGGAACACCGGAAACCGGTTCCGGATTGGCCACTTAGAAGTCAATATAACCTACAAAAACATCAGCATAAAATTTCATGAATTTTGACACGTCACATGATGGAGTTTTTAAAAGTTGTATGTAAGGGCCATCATCGGAACACCGGGAACCGGTTCCGGAGTGGCCACTTATAAATCCTTATAACCGCCAAGAGCTTCAGCGTTGAATTTCATAAAGATTGACATGTCGCACGATAAGGTTTCTTAAACTTGCATGTAATGACCGCCAACGGAACACCGGGAACCGGTTCCGGATTGGCCACATTAGACCTTAAGATGTCCACATGCCCTTCAAAAGTCATATCGTACGATTTCATGAAGTTTGACATGTCACTCGATAAGGTTTGTAGAATTTTTAGGTAATGACCGCCAACGGAACACCGGGAACCGATTCCGAAGTGGTCAAATTTAGACCATTGGAACCCTTCATGACCGGAAATGGTAAGAGCGTTAAATTTCACGAAGTTTGACATGCAACACGATAGGGTTTACTCAAAAAGGTTGTGCTCTGTCCGGCATCGGAACACCGGGAACCGGTTCCGGACTGGCCACCATATGCCGTCGGATGTCCACACGATCTTTAAGAGTCTTATCGTTTAATTTCATGATGTTTGACACGTCGCACGATGAGGTTTCTCAAACTTGCATGTAATGACCGCCAACGGAACACCGGGAACCGGTTCCGAAGGGACCACATTAGGCCGTAAGATATCCACACAATCTTTAAGATTCTTATCGTTCAATTTCATGAAGTTTGACATGTCGCACGATGAGGTTGGTAGAAATTTTATGCAATGACCTCCTCCGGAACGGCGGGAACCGGTTCCAGAGTGGTCGTCTAAATTGGTAAAAAGGATCTCGAAAGTGGCTTATATGTCCAAAGCATTAAATTTCATGAAGTTTGATATGCCGCATGATAAGGTTTCCGGAACATTCATTTGATGACCTCCAACTGGAAACTCCGGGAATCGGTTCCGGAGTGGCCAGATTGGACCATTAGAAGGTTTCATGACCCAAAAAAAATGGTCAAAGCGTTTAATTTCACGAAGTTTGATATGCAACAAGGCATGTTTTAATTTAAATCGGTCAAATTGGGCAGGTTACTCGTGGAACCGGTTCCCGATTGACCGGATTTGATGCCTTTATCCGAGTTTCCAGGTCGGTTTTAAAAACGAATCAAGTTTCGTTAAATAAAAAACCTTTACATTTTATCAGCAATTTTTCAGAGTTTACCAACTAAACCGAAAAAAGTAAAATATTTGAAAAATTACGTTGTTTCTGGACGCCCCCTGAAAATCGTATTTATATTTTTTCTATTTAAATTAAGTAATTTTTGGAAACATAACATCTTCAAATATGTACTGGTTGCATAGAAAAAAGAGTAATTTTATACCTCAAAATTTAACCAAATAAAAACTCGCATTTACTGTTACTTCGACGTTTCAACTGACTTTTCGGTCTTCTTCAGGTTAAAGAGAAGGGACAAATACTTGCTTTTACTAGCTAAAAAAATGAGTATGAAAAAGCCGAAAACCATAACCACAATTACGATGAAAATCGGTCAAATAGCACAATGAATTCCAGGTTATTATCATAAAAAATAACATCAGCAAGGATAAAATGAATATTTTACAGATTTTTTTTCTACAAACTTGAATTTTAATTATTTAAAAAAAGGTTCAATAAATAAAGTTTCAATTTTTTGCTTGCTTGTTGTTTTTGGAACCGTCTTAAAACAGGGGTTTAGGAATGTTTCTATAAATAAAAATTGGGTGTTAAAGTACTGTTTTTAGAGAGCTAAATTTGAAGTAAAAACAAATATTATTGTTATATTACATCTGGGAATGGGTACATCTTTTAGGTCAGAAAAAATGTATGATTTTTCCTCGAAAAATATGTAAATTTACCACTTTTGCGATGTTATGGCTCTTTTTCAGTCCAAACTGATGTAAAATTACATCATAAAATAGGTAAAAAACCTTCTAACATTTAATCTGCCAAATTGATACAATAATCAACACACAAATTACACTTTTTTTTTCTGAATTTAGACTGAACAAGTGACATTACAACAGACAAGCGGTAAAATTACACATTTTTTCTGACCTAAAAGATGTACCCCTTTCCAGATGTTTACCATGATTTTTTTTTTCTGTGTAATATTACCATCATTTTTTTTACTGTGTGTTTCACAAAAAAAAAAATTATGGTGCAAAATCCATATGATTTTATGTAAAGTTACATGCAACAATCACCTAAATTTACATTATTCAACATAGTACTTTCTTTCTGTGAGGTACGTCAAAAACATGCAACCCTTCATCTTTTTTCAGAGTAATTGAACTTTTTCTCATAATTCCATGTAAAAATTACACAAGAAAATTGTAATATTGCGTACAGTTTAAATTCTTCGGTAAGCCAAAAACAAATAGAGTCTATTTTAGATTTTTTTTTCTAGCTTCACATTTAAAAAGACAAAAAATATGTAAGGTGTGATTTT
This sequence comes from Culex pipiens pallens, assembly GCF_016801865.2. Classification (NCBI taxonomy): domain Eukaryota; kingdom Metazoa; phylum Arthropoda; class Insecta; order Diptera; family Culicidae; genus Culex; species Culex pipiens. Next base: position 21,754,290 of record NC_068937.1, read on the forward strand.
GTTTTTGGACATTCTCTTAAACATCGCTTTCAATTCAGTTTACTTTAAAAAATGCGATGAAAATCTGTAAATAACAAGTTTTTAGAGGAAAAAGTGCAATTTTATCGCAAATAAGTCTTCCCAAAAACATATTTTTTTTTTCAACATGAAAAATCTATCATTTTACACCCACACATTTTTTTACGATGAAATTTATGTCCAAAAAAATAATTCTATAGCATTTTTGTTGTAATCTTATGCGTTACTTTGTTTATAGACGTTCCCTAAAAAAATAAGACAGTGCGTTTCTTGTTTAGTTTTTTTAAATCTTAGCCGAATTGGAAACGAACCTGACGTAAAATCAGCAATTGTTATAAAAAAAAAATCAGAATTCAAAAAAATAGATTTATTGCGAAACACTAAATATTAAGTTCAAAATACAGTAAAATTCAATTTCAAAACAAATACCCCTCTCCTTTTTCAATTAATTTTATCGAAATTTTAGTTTTGAAAATTCAATGAAACACAAAAAGACAAAATTTCATGTAACTGTCATAATTTTTTGATGCATAATTACAAGTTTTTTCAAACTCGAAATCATTCATGAAAGATTTTGTTACAGTGAAAACGTGTAATGTTACATCAAAAACCTTAGGCTGAAAGTTTAGCTTTTTCAATGTTATATAACTTTTCTACACATGGGTCATTCCAGGTCAACTGAGTACACTTTTGGACTTGACCTCCACCGACTTGGACCAAACTTGGAGGGAACGTTCATCTATCGATAGTTAACAGAAATCCCAAGTTTGGTGCTGATTAGACCATCCCTCTATTTTTGGCACCGCCCTCTTTTTTGGCGATTTTCTAAAAAACTTTTTTTTCTTTTAATAATAACTTTGCAACTATTTGAGCAAAATACTTTCAACAGGTTGCATTTTATAGAAAATTGTCCAAGGAATTCGATAAAAATAAAATTTTAACCCTTTAATGCCCACTTATATTATATTTTAACGTTTTAAGTATAAAAATTCAGTGTTGACCAATTGCTTATATTTTTATTTGTTTTATTTTATCACCTTCAATGTAGACTTCAAACTAAAATGAGCTATTGGCGAGATACAGTGATTTTACTGAAAAAAGTTTGATTTTGCACTGCACTCTGTCCAATGAATTCAAATCCGAAATAAGTTTCTCACATATAAAAACCGAATTATGCGAGATTCATTCCTGTTTGTTGCATTTTAGTTTGAAGTCTACATTGAACTTCCGAGTGCTGCGCAAAATCAAACTTTTTTCAGTAAAATCGCTGTATCTCGTCAATAGTTCATTTTAGTTTGAAGTCTACATTGATTATTACCGTAAAACGGGGTGACTTGAAGTTTGAAGTCTACATTGATTATTACCGTAAAACGGGGTGACTTTGATAGCCGGGGTGACTTTGATAGGTTTGCGATTTTTCCGCAAAATGAAGAGTACAATTAAAATACGTAAGGAATGGTTTAGAAACATACTGACCGTGATAGAGAAGTGTTCAAAGTACCTCAAGAAGAACTTTTCATAAAATGTTGACAAGTTTAAAAAGTTAGTTAACTATAGTTAAGAAAATGTTGATGAAAGTCATTATTTTAAACTTCTCTAAGTGTCATGATTTTCTCAATGAACATGATTTTTAATCGGAAAACAGAATGCATTTTCGGATTCTTTGGACAATTTTCCACTAGGAGAAGGTTAAAAAAGTTTGTAAATAATAAATAATATGTATTTTTGAAACATAATTTAAAAAAAATCACCAAATTTATAGGCAATTTCAGTATAACAAATTTCATGTAAAATGTGAAAACTTGTGATTCGTGCTTCGAATTCAGTATAAAATGCAATATAAATCGATAATTTTACAAACAAAACTAGTTTTAACAAATTTCAGGCAAAATTCCGACTTTTTAACAATTTTACCTAAAATTTATATGTATTTTGTTGAAAAAGCTTATAAACTTAGTTAACTTAACATAAACATTGATTTTTTTCTTACAAACTATATCAGCTACTTTAGTGATGGTACATTTAACGTAAAAATAAAGTTTGAACATCTTAAATATGATTTTAACAAGAAAAACTATGACTATCAAAGTCACCCCGGAATTAAAACTAAGAATTTTTAACGTAACTATTTTTCTAAACACTATTGAAAAAACTTTTTTTCCAAAATTGTGCATGGACTTTGTGTGGCCTACCCCAGTACATGTTTTAAAAATAATAATATTGAGAAAACCCTTACCTGTTGGAAAATATTCTTAAAACAAATTGGAATCCTATCAAAGTCACCCCGGTTTACGGTATGTAAAATTGTCCGGGGAACACGATGGTGATAAAATAAAACAAATAAAAATATAAGCAATTGGTCAAAACTGAATTTTTATACTTAAAACGTTAAAATATAGTATTAGTGGGCATTTAAGGGTTGAAATTTTATTTTTATCGAATTCCTTGGACAATTTTCTATAAAATGCTACCTGTAGAAAGTCTTTTGCTCAAATAGTTGCAAAGTTATTATTAAAAGAAAAAAAAGTTTTTTAGAAAATCGCCAAAAAAGAGGGCGGTGCCAAAAATAGAAGAATGGTCCAATCAGCACCAAACTTGGGATTTCTGTTAACTATCGATAGATAAACGTTCCCTCCAAGTTTGGTCCAAATCGGTGAAGGTCGAGTCCAAAAGTGTACTCAGTTGACCTGGAATGACCCACATACATTTAGATAAGTTTTCATAAAACATGTGCCAAACATGCATCAATTTTAATCAAAATTGATGTAATATTATTCTTTCCAATTTTAAATCCTTCACATTTTCAACATTTTCTGCTGTGAAGAAAAAATAATAACTTAATAACTGTATTTTTACGAAAAAAAAACCTCTGTGTTTGTCTACAAAAATGTGAAAAATTACCTCTGAAAATGTGTAAATTTACATTTTGATTTGTAATTTCACTTTTGCCACATATATTGAGGTTAAAATTGCATCGAAAATGTGGCAACGTTCGACCATGAATCTTACAAAATTCACCTTTTTTCTGTGTATTATTTATGTGGGAAATTGCCACCAGGTTGAGGTAAAATTACATCGATTAAGATGTAATATTCAACTAAAACATATGCTTGTTTTATTTTGAAAACGAAATAAAAAGCAATTTTGACAACTTCAGAAAAAGAGAAGAGTTAAATCCAGTCAGCGAGTTAAAAAGAAGAGTTCAAAAAATCTATTTAGCGAGAAGTAATTAACACCTCCTCCTGACAGCCAGCGTTTAGTTTCGTTTGAATTCCTCTCAAACGCTTCCACAGAGGTTCAAACGCAGAAAAAAGAGTTTATTTGAAGAAACGTTGCGTGCCACTCTTTGTTGTTGTTGTTGTTGGTATTTTTTTTTATCTCTGACGTTTTTTTTTCCTTCTCGAACAGATAAGTAACACTCTAGGTGGCGGCGGCAGTTTCAAAGTGGAAAATCAAACAAAAATAAACGCCACCACCACCACCACCACACTAAGAACGTCTTTACACAAATTCCGACCAAAGGTGACAATTGCATAAAAAGGCTTGTGACACAGAGAAAGAAAGAAAGAGTGAGAGAAAGGGAAAGGAAATGCTTGGAAAAATGGATTTGCCTGATTTGATTTGCGTCGTTCTGACAGCAGTGCTATAATTAAATCAGATTTATTTTTGCTTGTTAAGCAGTAGGTTCGTTTCCAATGAAACTTATTTTTTAATTTGTTTGTTACTAGTGTATAAAATTATAAACTTATTTAAAACTTTTGATAGTATTATCAACGTTTACATGTCTCGAAGTAAATTTATGATTTTATTGCAATAGGTTCCTTTCCAATGCAAGAGTTTCTTCAAACTCTTCATTTTTTCCGTTTTTTTTTTTTCTTACGAGACAAGGTTGGGCTCCACGCGCTTAGCATAAATCTACACACGTGCACGACCCCACGACAACTCAGCCGGTGGTGGTGCACAAAGAAGAAGCGTGGGGGTCGTTCCGCAAAGGTGGATTTCAAAATTAGCTCCCCCAACAAGAAGTAGCAACAACAACAACAAGAACGACAATGTCGTTATGAAGCCACCGTAGCGCTGCGGTCGGTTTTGAGGTTAGGTTTGATTTAGGCTTGATTTTTTGTTGCAATAAAAGTCGGTTTAAAATTATGTAGAATTTTCGTAATTTTGTTAATATTATTAAATAAAGTTAAAATTCTTAAAATTATGTTTTTTATTGTTTACAGTTGAAAATAATTCAATCCTCACTAGAGCCACCTAGTTGTGAGCGCGCGCACTACACAAGCAACTGTCAAACGCTTCAAAATTCGCGGTGTGGTGAATTTCAAGTTGCCGTGTGGTGAGTTTTCACAATTATTCAAATTGACCGTTAAATTGTTGATACATGAATTGCAAAATAGATTTACGTCTGTTTGTCTGTGCTCGTTCCAAACAAGTCGCAACCAACGAGGTTTTTCCTTCTATTCTTTCGGAAGATGGCTGTCATTACACCACCTTCGAGGTGGATCCACAAAACAACAACATCAACAATGCGCCCATACGACAAAGAACGACTGCCACTTTGATGATTGTTACGACAGTGAGCAGGGGGGAAGTTCTCTTTGATTTTTGTACCACTATTGCGGAGCTGAAGAGGAAATTGCACAAGCTGAAGTTGTGTTACGTTAGGCAAGCCTCTCTAAGAAGCAAGATTTTTCAAAAATCTTCACAGTAAAAAAATAGGTGAATTTGGAAGGTGTAGTTTTGGAAGATTGAATATTTCCTCTTTTATGATGTAATTTTACCGCCATTTAGACTGAAAAGTGATTTTACACCAGAAATGTGGTAAAATTACATATTTTCTAAGGTAAAATTATACAAAACTAATTTAAAGCTAAAGCCTCTTATTGATTTATCGACCTACGCTTGTCTGACGATGCGTTGTTTGACAGGTCTGGTCCCCACCTGCAGCTACCAACAACTAAGGCCTAGAAATATCTCACTCACTTCTTTGTAAGCCATTGAAATCAAACACCTCAAACTGAAATCATTAGACACACACAAAGCTACCACCAACTGACTCGTGGTTTGTTTTGAGGTTAGGTAAAGAAGACGACGACGACGAAGAAGAAGTCGTAGTAGGTAAATTTACCCGGAAGATTCTCTTGTGTGAAGATTGCGGCATCAACCACCAACACGTACCGGTTTTATGACCGGGGGGTTTGCTTTGTGAGGGCTTGAGGGCATTGGAAACGAACCTCTAAAAAGATTTGAAATGATTTGTTTTTTTTTTATTCTCAAAAACAAGTAAAGACAACTTTTCCTGCTTTAAAAATAGTTTGAAATTTATTATTAATTTTTAAAATTATTTTTAATCTTCAAAAATACCCAAACTTAACAGAAAAACATACTTCTGTAAACTTACATTATTTATCATGTACTAAAAGGTATCATGATAAACGATGTCTACTTACATTAGATTCAGTAGAAATAATTTCCAATAATTGCTGATAAGCTTACATTACATTGAGTGAGTTTACAAAAGAAACAACCACTAGGGGAACAGCATCTAATTCCAGCGTGCCTCTAATGTTGGCAGGTCAGAACTTTGACATTCAATCAAAGCTAATTAAAAGCGTTTTCAACTGAAATCGAGTGATAAATAGCTGAATAAGAAGTGAGCAAGCAAGTTTCAATCATAAGTTTTGCAAAATTAGTTGTTTAAATAGTGAAAATCAGCAAATTGGATGGAGTTAGGAGTGAGAGCTTAACCAGCCAAAGATACGAGAATTTCCCCTACGTGCTATGTAAATTTACATGTTTTTTGAGTTATATTATACGCAATTTGTTGCAACTGAAAAACTAATGAAGCACGTGTTGGAAACGAATCTTAACAAAAAATATTTTGCATGATTTATGTCATTTTATTATTGTGAGTTTTTGTGCCAAAATTTTAAAATATTTTTTTTTATCAACTTTTAATAGAAACAGTAAAAAAATCATGGCAATATTGCATCTCTGAATGGGTACATCTTTCATGGCAGAAAAAAAAATCTAATTTTACACCTCAAAATGTGTAAATTTACCTCATTTTCATTGAATTGTCACTTTTTCAGTCGAAAGTTTCCAATTTTACACCTTCCAAATTTACACTATTTTTAACTGTGTAGTTGACCCTTTTGCTGACACAGAAAAAAGATCAGGAAAGATGGACCCATTTGTAATGTAATTTAACCTTAGCAAATGTGTAATATTACAAGTTACACGTACTAGGTATTTTTACCTTTTTTATGATGATTTAAGATAAATGCATATCGAATTATTCCCATAAATAATCAAAAAAAAATAACAAGATAACTAAAATTTTGTGTCAAGCAAAAATTTTTCAAAATGACCTCAAACACAGCAAAAAAATATTGAAAAATTGAGGATACATTTTTTTAGAATGTTTTGCAATGAATTCATTTTAAAGATAGTATTTTTTTAAAATAAATTTCGTCATGCAGAAAAAGAAATAAGCTAAGCGTGTTGAAATAAAACGCGCATTGGAAACGAACCTTTACCTAAAAAAAATATGCGTGATTTATTGCGTTTTTTGTATTGTGAGTTTTTGTGCCAAAATTCGAAAACAGTTTTTTTTATCAACTTTTAATTGAAATCTACATACACAGTAGCAAAATCATGATAATAATACATCTGTGAATAAGTACATTTTTCATGCCAGAAAAAAAAATCAAATTTCACCCCTTAAAATGTGTAAGTTAACCTTATTTTCATGATAATGTCACTTTTCCAGTCGAAATTGAGGTAATATTACAACATAACTTTCCAATTATACACCGTCCAAATTTACACTATTTTTTACTGTGTAGTTGACCTTTTTGCTGACACAAAAAAAAAAACAGAAAAGAAGTACCAATTTCTAATGTACACAGAAAAAAACGTTGAATTTTGGAATGTTGAAAATTGGGTAATATTACTTCTTTTTGAGTAATATTACATAGAAAAATGTGTAAATGTGAACCTGACGATTATTCATCAAAAACTGATGAAAATTCATCATTTTCTGGGGTAAAATCAATAATTTTTTACGCAAAATCTGTCACCATTTCCTGATGAACATTACCATCATTTTTTTCTGTGTAATTTAACCTTAGCAAGTGTGTAATAGTACACGTTACACGAATAAGTTATTTTTACCTCTTTTTATGATGATTTTAAATTGACAATATAAATTTAGGCAATATTGCATCGTCATTTAACACTTTCCAAATGTTTTTTTTACTGTATAGTGGAGATTTGTTAAGCAAAAGCTTCGATTATCCAAATTTTCCAGTCAGATAAATTTATCAATTGAAATTGATTTAACAAAAAATATGTTCAGTTCAAGGTCTTAATGATGCTGTTGAAAACATTACAAAATTTTCCATTTTTTTTAAATCGATTTTTTTTATAGTTGTTTTCAATTAAAAAAAAATTAAAAAAATATAGGGGAAATATACCCATTTTAATCACTCTAAGCCGTTCGACCAATTCTCATCACTTTTGCCGTTTTCCGCTATTAAATCAACATTTTCAGATGTATCAACAATGAAGAGTTGCTTGCTCACTTTTATTTGAGCTATTTATTACTTTGGAACAGTCAAAAACACTTTATGAAAGCTGTAATTCATGATCAAAGTGCTAATAGGCTGATAATAGAAATAGGCTGAAAAAGGGTATAGTTCCCCTACATATATATTTTTTTAGATTATTTTTTTATTTGTTTTTTAAGCAAATTCAGAGGGACAAACATGTGAAAAGTAAATCATGCTGAAAGTGATAACAGCAAGTTTTGGCAAGTTTACACAAAAAAAACTAACTAAATCCACCTATGTGGTTGGAGCCTTCCTCACACAAGTTTCATCTATTTTTTAGATCCGGCTTCCTGTACTTTTTGAAAGCCGATATCACTTAAGTGGCCATATCTCGAGACAGTGTTTCCAGATCTTCAATGTTTTGCACAACTTCAATCTGTATAAAACTCGATCTATGGGACCCTAAACCAAGTCGAATGCAACAAGTTCGGGTCAAATCGGTTCAGCCAGTGCCGAGAAACATGAGCTAGTTTGTTGGTCACATACATACATACACACACACATACACACAGACATTTGTTCAGTTTTCGATTCTGAGTCGATATGTATACATGAAGGTGGGTCTACCACGTTTTTATACGAAGTTCATTTTTAGAGCAGGATTATAGCCTTACCTCAGTGAGGAAGGCAAAAACGTTCAAATTTTCGAAAATCTTTCAATTACATTTTTAAAAATTCTTTCAGGCTTGGACCTGCATATTTTAGCTATTTTAGTTAGGCCGTTGCAAATATTTTTCAATAAGCTTTAAAAAAATATTTGCGGCCGCCTTATTTCCTTAAAATATATCAGCAATATTTTTAAAAAGTATACAAAACGCTAGAAATATTATATGAAATAGAGCTAAGAAAATACATAACTGTTGCAAAAATAAATCTGATCAAATTTTTTACAAATTTACACTCTTTTTATAAAAAAAGAAGTGTTTTTGGTTAAAATAAAGAAAAAAACACAGTGATTGTTGATTTGTTTGTGCAAGGTTGAAACATTAGCTGGTTGAATTTTACCTCTTTTTCGATGTAATTTTACCTTAAATTATGTGAAATATATCAAATTACATATACAAAGGCAATATTACAGTATTTTTTTTAATTGAAACACGAAAATTTTATTAATCGTAAGGCAATATTTGAAAATTTAGAGAAAGTCTTAGACAAACGATGGTATCATAGTAACATCACATCTTGGAATGTTGACAGATTTTTTATTGTCATAAAATTGTGTAAAGTTGCCTATAAAAATCACATCTTCTCATGTGTAATATTTCTTATTCTACATAAATAGAGGTAAAATTACATAGAATAAGAGGATACATGCAACCATAAATTTTTCAATCTTTTATTTTTTATTATTTAGCGTGGTTTTAAAAAAAAGTGTGAGATAATATTGCATCAAGGAATACTAATAGAATTCATGTAAGAAAAGGATGTGTAATAATACACATTATGGTAAGTAATTTTACATTTTTTACGTAAATGTGGCTAAAATTGCAAAAAAAAAACGCTTTTCAGTACAATCATGTCAACAAAATAACGACACGATTTATCCATTTGTACAGCGAATTTTCTTCATGCTCAAAAACAATAAAACAATCCGCAATGTTACAGACAAAAATGTGTACAACAGCAAAATTGAATAAATCTCCAGTCTAGAGCTCGCAACTCTAAACCATGCACCAGTGTCTGTCAGTTGGCGGCTATTCGACCAACAATTTAACTAGCCCCCAGACCCAGACCCAGACTGGAGAGCAGCAAGTCAGCTGAATCCACCGTCGAACTGTTAACGAGACGAGACGCAAAACGACGACGACCAGTTGCTTTGAAATATGAAACCTGAAGCTCGAGAAATGGAGGAGAAAAATAAAACTCCAAGAGAAAAGAGGTAAACAAGGTGGAGGAAAAAATCGGCTGTCAGGCGCCGCCACCACACACTGACTTTGTAGAACTCCCCCTTAATAAATCAACAACAACAACTCCGATTCCGAGCAACCAACCCACTAAACTGACAGCATCGATTTGAAAACTTGGTGCGCGCGCGAGAGAGAGAGAGAAACAAAAACACCGTTGTGTAAGCAGAGCTGGCACCAACACCACATCGAAGAAGGCCTCCGAAGTTACCACCAATACAGACAAATGCTCTTAGACCTCAATTTCTAGCCAACTGTGAAAACGGCCGAAGAGCTATGAAGAGAGTTAGGTCACACACAACATAGCAGCAGACAAAACAACAACAACGGTGGTATAACGAAAAGATTGTGAGAAAAAAACGAAGAAGAGGAGCAGCACAAGTAACTGACAGCACTTTTGGGGGAGTAGAGCAGCTGATGCGCGGAAAGAATTAAATTTGAAGAAGGAAAGCGGAAATTTTATGATGAAGTTTAGATTTTGTTGCAATTTGCCTTCAATTTAAAAAAAAAACACCAAGTTTGCTTTCAAATTGAACACAATTTCAAAAGTCTCCATCAGAAATTTCTTACAGAATTAATAAAATTTTGATGATAGCAACTGTATTCTGAATTTAAAAATGTTAAGCTGCACCAAACATAGCAAAAAAGTATAATTTCAGAAGGTTGAATATTTGATTGCGTAATATTGCATGATTGTGGATGTAATTTTACCTAAATTTATGCGAGGAAAGAGCAGTTACACATAAAAAGATAAAAAATACACATTTTAACAGGTAATATTTGTTTATTTCCTGACGCAATGCTGAGAAAATGATTTTTAGGACTAAACGAAAATTATATATTACACAGAAAAAAAATCATGGTAATATTACATCTGGAAAGGGGTACATCTTTTATGTCAGAAAAAATGTGTAATTTTATCACTATTCTGGTGTAATGTCTCATTTTCAGTCTAAATTGAGGTAAAATTACATCATAAAAGAGGTAATATTCAAACTTCCAAAATTACATCTTCCAAATTTACACAATTTTTCACTATGTAGTTAAGAATATTTTGATTTGGATCAATATGACGATCCATGTTTGAAATGGTTCGATAAATATTAATGTTGGAAGGTTCAAAATTTGATCGTAGAATATTACTTCTTTTTCAATGTGATTCTACCTTAATTAACGTGTAGGAAGATGTGTATTTACATTGAAAGATGTAAATTTACAAATTTTAAAAGGCAATATTTCACAGTTTTCAAGACTCCAAATATGTCCAAATTTCCAGATGTAAAATTCCTACGATTTTTTTAGTGTGTGGAATCCCATTTTAAAACATGTAAATTTACAAATTTACAATAAATCATGACAAATTTCACTGTCAATGAAGTGAAATAGAACAATCTTCTCATGTAAATTTTACATGTCGATGTAAATTATCTACCTTACATCTTTTTATGTGTCATTTCACTTTCCAGCATAAATTAACATGCAATTACATAAAAAGAGTAAAAACTTTACCTTCAAATATAAAGATTAAATTTTCGCTTCTATTTTAGTGCAAATAAGCTAAATGAAACCTTCCAAAATTTGTTTCTAAGTTGGTTATACTTTGCAAAAATCTTCGCTGGAATATTTTCACCAACACTGTAAAGAACTGTGTAAATTTGAAAGGTGTAATATTACTTCTTTAATGATGTAATATTACCTAAATTTTGATGGAAAAAGTGCCCAAACACTGGACTACACAGCAAAAAATCCGATGGTAAAATCGCATGCAAAAGCATGCACATCACGTTCGTCAAAATAAACACTTAATATCACACACTGCATGTAAAATTTTTGCAAACACAAAAAAAAAGTTGCAACCGACGGGATTCAAACCCAGCACCAACAGTAAGGACTGGCGCCTTAGCCCACTCGGCCATCAGACCGATGAAAAGTTGTATGGATAAACACATATATGAGCTTGACATTTCGGTCAAGTAGGTTTCCCATAGTGACGGGCTACATATTTCAGTGTGTAAAATTACATAAAATTGCATAAAATAATGCAATATTTATTTTACACCCAGGCCTTTTACACGCAGCTGGATTACTAATTTTTTAGCTGTGTACACAGAAAAAAAGTTTAATTTTGGAATGTTGAAAATTTGGTAGGTTGGAAGGTTACCTCTTTTTTGAGTAATATTACATAAAAAATGTGTAAAAATGTAAAATTCATCATTTTCTGGGGTAAAATCAATCATTTTTTCTGTGTAGTCAAGGGAATAGTGGTAAATTTACACATTTTTAGAGGTAAAATTACACACTTTTTGTGACATGAGGAGGTACCTACTCCCAAATGTAATATTACCATGATTTAAGAACCATCAATAATTTTTTTATTTAGGATTGTGTAAGAAAAAAGAAAACAGAAAATGGAGGGTTTGCTCGAAGCATTCTAAAATTATTATAATTTTTCGCTCAAAAAATTAGGAAGTGCGATTACATCCTTTTTTTTGTCAAATTTCAAAGTATTTTTCAAATAAAATTTGATTTGAAATTAAGTATTCGAGATAAGTGCTCAAAATTTCCTTTTAAAACGAAGTTTCACAAAAATCTAGAAAAGGTTTGTTTCCAATTTCATGTAAGTACACAGAAAAAACATGTTAACATATTTTTGATGAAATTTTACATCAGTTCAAGCAGAACAAGAAAAATTACACACAAAAACATGTAAATTTACAAATTTTTGTTTTGGGCAGGCAATCTCTCAACATTCTCAGATGTAATTTTATCAAGATGTTTTTTACCGTGTACTGAAAACATAATTTCAGCTCCAGACGCTATTTTCACCACGCAGAAAAAATATTTTGTAGAATCAGCCTGTACGAGGTTTGATTCAACAAAAATTTTGTTGAATATAATCAACGCCGATTTTGCGTTGAAACAGACCTTGATTTTTTCAATTCCACAAAAATCTTTTGCTGTTTTGAAAAAGTGCTGTTTTGAAAAAGTAACGTTTGGCGTTGATTCAACAAAAATCTTTTGTTGATCCAAAAATGCCTTATTTTTCTGCGTGACCCTAAACAATAAATCAAGGTTCATTTCCAATGCACACACACACACACGCACCATTCCGACCCAATTCCGTCCAAACAAAAACGCGCTTTTTTTGTTTGCAACTCAAAGTTGGGTTAATGATTACACTGACTGACGGCACACATTACCCATCAGCAGAGATTGAGCCGCTCAATTTGCACATCGCACAGACAGATTCATCCGAGTCTGACCTCGAGAGATCGTGTTTGAAAGTATATTTTTGCTTTGCTCTTGTTGAGATTTTTTTGGTCAACTGAAAATTTGGAAAGGAATTTGCAAAATGATGAATGAATTAAAATCCTCAGTTTAAAATTTCAAAATAAATAATGGAAGTACAATACCAGAGATTTTTCTTTGAGTAGGTTCTATAAACATATGAAAGATAATAGTTTATAGAACCTTTTTAAAAAAAACACTTCCAATTTATGGAACTATCTTGTCTAAATGAACATTATTGTAAAGTTATTTTAAATACTTTTTCAATGAGACAAATATTTTTAAGTTCTGGCAACCCTGTCTTATACTATGAGTACTTGAGTGACAATTTTTCGAGGATATACGGTTTTTTTTTATGAAATGTTATGAGATTTGATAGTAAGATTTTTCCAAAGAGCCACACAATTTGGAAATCTGGCAGCCCTGCCCAAAGTCATAAGTACTTAAGGATAAATTACAAAACTTTTTAAGACTAGAAGTCAAACACATAGATGAAAATTACTTTCAGAACTGTTTAGAACATTATAATAAGTTTGTTTTTTTTTTATTTCTGCCAACACTGCCTAGAGTTGTTACTACTTAACTGAAATTTTCACGACTTTTACAAATTTGAGATCAAAATTATAAAAATTGTTTTTGAATTTGTCGTGAAAAACTTCTTCGTAACAGTAGTTATTATACTTTCCCGATGAGAAATACAATTTGACTTTCTGGCAACCCTGCTTAAAGTTTTGAGTACTCAAGTAAAATTTACAGAACTTTTAGTGGTTGACTGGCGTAGATTTTTAATGAAAATTACTTTTGGAACAATATAAATAGAATCATTGTATTGATACTAGAAGAATCATTCAAATGGGACAAAAAACTTAAATTATCTGGCAACACTGAAAATAAAAAAAAACGTTCCAAACCCCTTTTCAATCAACATTAATTTTTACCAAGGATTAAAAAAAAACCTCCCCTCACAACCCAAACCACGTTCCTTTCACTTCACTTTAGTTTGATATCTATGCAGAAAGACTCGAAAGAGAGCCAGAGAAGGCAGGCCCTCGGACGACGACACACACGACCCAAAATATATAGGTCAGCCTTACGTCACGACTCCGACGTTTTCCCCTCCCTTGTCTGCGTCAGGGCCCCTGGTTTGGTCTGGGCCGGGGGGCCCAGCTTTTGAATGGCACTCTTTTTTTTTTTGCTCCTTTACATAAGTCGCGATCTCTTTGGCGCGGAATCCAGGCTTAAAAGGGGGTCGTTCGTAAATTACGAAATAACTCAAGAAAATGTTAGTTTTTGGTAAAAAAAATCTATAAAAAAAACCAGACGTTTAGAGATTTATTTTATTTCATTTTTTTAACAAAAAAAAGCTTTAAAATAATTTTGAAAAATGATTTTCTCAAGGAGATATTCCACTGCGGGAAAAGTTGTTTGCAATCTTGTCAAAACAGTTTTTTGTTAAATAGAAAAAACACAAACTCGAAAACTAGATGAACTATGTTTTGGATGAGTTTGCAAACAACGATTCCTGCAGTGGAATACCACCTTGAGAAATTTATATTTTTAAATTATTTTAAAACTTTCTTTTGAAAAAAATCTCTGAACGTCGATGTTTTTGTAATTTTTTTGTAGGGAAATTTTTTGAGAAGATTTTTATTATAAATAACTTAATAACTTGTATTTTTTATCAAGATAAAAAAATCCGGTAACTTTTTTTTTGTAAAATTATTCAAAATTTCAATCAAACGCATTTTTAAACAGAAAAAAAAATTAGGGACGACCCACAATTTTAAGTGCAACTCCGCCAGATTGACATATTGTGCAGCCAGTCAACACGAATGAAAAGCGAAACGAAAACGGGCAAAAATCAAACTATCAGATCTCCGACATTTTTTTTTTTTTGTCTTTTTCTTCTCTTCGCTCAAACTCCTCTCACTCTTCGACGTGAACTGTCAAAGTGTTGTTGTTGTTTTGGTTTTTTCTTCTTTTTTTGTTGTTGTAATTTGTGGGCACGACCAACACTTTGAAGTCAGTGTTCTTAGTGAACATCTTTTTTTTTAGTTGCTCGTGACGACCTTTTTCCTTCTCCAACTCAAGTCAAGCCCCTTCTTTGCTGGGCATTATTACTTGTTTGTTTAGTTGCGTTGCGTCGTCGATGGGGAATCAATACTTTGAGACTGCAAATAGAACCGAACCTGGGAGAGTCTCGAGGTTCGTCGAGGGTGTGTGTGTGATGAAAGTTATTGAATGAGGAGTGGGTTGAACATTGGCATTGGAAACGAACCTTGTTGTCAAATTACTGAATGCTCTGAAGATTTCAGCTTATTTAGAAGAGGAGAGATTATTTTAAACGGTTCATAGTAATATAAGAACTAAAACATTTGGCGTGTTTAAATTCAGGGAAAATACACTTTTTCCCATGTAATTTTACATGAATTACAAAGTAAAAAAAATAAATTAATTTATGAGATGAAAATTTGAAGGAGTAAATTTACCTACATTTGTTATGTAATTTTACCCAAACTAACGTTTAGTAATATAGATTACATAAAAAATGTAATTTGAATCAGTTTCTGATGTAAAATTACATGTTTCATCTTTTACATCTTTCAAAATGATTTTTTTTGTCAGAAAAGTTTAGTTTAACATCAGGGGTCAATTACAAAAGCAAATCTAAATTTTCATGTTTTTCTTAAAAAATATATATTTTTACACATTAATTTATGTAAAATTATTTTTTTTAATCTAAATTGAACTCGCTATATTTTACTATTTGAGAAATTTTCCAAAAAGTAATTTCATCAAACTAGACAGAACATTCTAGGAATGTTATGTTCGAAATTTTTTAGTGTTTCATTAAAGAAAAAATAAAGATTAGTAAATAACATCATTTCTCAATTCCCACTAAACATGCAACCAAATTTCAACGATGAATCAAACCCAATTATTGAAAAGAAGAAATCATATTTCCCGTTACTCTAGTAAACGTGTTTTCTATACTTTAGCTGGCTGATGGCGCTACGTGAGCTGTGGCACGCACTCATTGTGGGAAAAGCTTCACCCTTGAGGTCGGTCGACACACAATTGCAGTGAAAAAGAACTCTTGCTTGGTTGACAGCAAAAATTTTGTTTAATGTGTTTTTCTTTCTTAAAATGAAAGAAAAATTTAGTCAATATTAATTTATGTATTTTATATTTTTTATTATTTTACAGTTTTAAAAAAATCATAGAAATATTATGAACAAATTTGTATCAAATGAATTAGAATAAATTTTCGTTTGTGTAATTTTACACGGTTTCTGAAGTAAAGTTATATAGGCTAATGTGTAAAAAAGTAAAATTACATAGAAAATAATGACAAATTCATCACTTTCTTTTGTAACATTTATTTTGTGTCAAGCAAATGTGTAAAATAATTTCACATTATTACACGTTAATTTGGGTAAAATTACTTTGAAAAGAAGGAACATTCAAACAGACAGTAATTCGTCAGAATATGTTAAATTTTACATCAGAAACCGTGTTAATTTACATCAGTGAGATCGAATTGGTTTTATCTTTTGATATAAGTTGAGTTTTTTTTTACAAAATGATCTACGTAAAATTACATGAAATGAATGTAAATTTACAGTTTAAAATTTCCAACTTGCCGTATTTACACTTTTTGCCTTACAAAAACTTAAAAAAATAATGAAAATGTACTACAAAATGTATAAATTTTATTTCCTCCTAAAACTGATAAGTTTTGAGAAATGAAAAACGACAATTGTACTTATCTGTTGCCATCTAACTCACACTCACACAGACCTTTAAAAAAAGTTTTCAAAAACACGCCGGAAGTGGTTCCGCTGTTGCGGTAGCGAAGGAAACCCAGATTGAATTTCCTGCTTGTATATGTCATTACTGGCGTTGCAGTACGTGTTTCGTTTTCTTCGTCTTCCTATATTTTTTCCATCAAGGATTCCAACTCAATTCAATTTTCCATGGCTCGACCTTTCGCCTTAATACCAACAATATTAATTAAAAACACTTATTTGCACGATTCTATGAAAGTAAACTAGATTTAATTATTTTTTAGATGCTAGCACTTCAAGGACGCGTACAGAATAAAAAAAAAAATGTAAATTTGGAAGGTGGTAATTGTAATTATTTATGTCTATTTTCACTGTTTATATTGTGTAACTTATTTTTTTCCACTGAAATCAAGGCAAAATTACATCATAAAAAGGGTAATATTCAACCGTATAATTTTACATCTGTTTAATTGTAATTGTTTAATGTAAAGTTGCACAATCTCAAGCATTTTTTAATTTGGGTTTTAAATAGATCGAACACCGATCGAAAATTGACTCTGTCACGTTACGTGGCATATGCGTCCTTTTGGAAACTTATCCGAGAAATGTCCCTAACATTTAGAAGGGGCAAAATTTGATATTTTAATACATGTAAAATTACAAATTTTAAGATGTTAATTTACATATTTTATACGACATAAAAGATGTAATCATTGCCAGGTATAATTTCACCATGTTTTTTATTATTTTTTATTTTCTCTCAATAAATGTTTTACCCTAATTATTATCCGTTCTTTTTTGATAAAAATGAAAAGAACTCAAAACATATAATTTGACTCCCGTTTTGCCAAAAATAACAAAGCGACTAGAAAATCCCTTCACAAGATAGAAATTTGCAAAAAAATTAAACAAAAAAAAGCTATGGAAAAAAGTGTTTGTTTTCAGTACTCTCTATTTATATTCTGTTAACAGTTAAAAACATTTTTCGAAAACTGACATTCAACTGTCCTTAAACTGTTAAAAAGGTGTAAATCTGTAAGGTTAAAATTTTCCTCAACTTTTATGTAATTTACCAATATTTTTGACGAACATTCAAATAAAACATAATAGTGAAAAAAAAATATTCCAAGGTTAAAAATACAATGGTTGAATATTACATCCTTTTCGATATAATTTTACATCCAATTTATGGAGAAAAAGTGTAAATAAATTTAAAAAATGGAAATTTCGATACCTGTATTCTTTTACCGTGTAAAACGAAATAAATTTCTGCTCACTGATGTAATTTTACACAGTTCTTTAGTTAAAATTACCTATGTTTTTTAACACAATTTTTTTCTGATTGTTTTTTTTTCAGATTTCGTTGAAACTAACCCTGGAATGATTTTTGACAGTTTCCAATTTACTTGAACATGAACATTTCCTTATTATCATCTGATATTAAATTACACTATTTCTGACACAAAATATGCATTGAAAAATAAATTGTGTCAAAAAAGTGTAATTTCACATAAAAAACAAGTAAAATTTATTTTTTACATTTATTTAGATCCAATTCCTTAATTCTGTTATTAAATTACACTTTGCTGACACAAATATGCAGTGAAAAATAAATTGAGTCAAAAAAGTGTAATTTTACATAAGAATCATGTAACATTTAATTTTACACATTTATTTAGATAGAATTCCTTAAATTTTGTGAACAATAACTCTTGCTTGAGACCGAGTGTGAAACTGAATTTCACAACATCCCTAACATAATTTCATCAACTGTAGCATGATTCAGTCCCCAAGACCAATCAAATTCTGAAGAAGTTAAATTTTCCTCATCATCTGATTCGTCTCATTCCGCATTTAATTCGAAGAAAACAACAAAACTAAAAAGAGCCTCTTTTTTTGCCCTCCGCATCGAGATAAGAGCCAAACCGAAGACATGACGAAACGTGTCGTATCAAAACACAAACACGTTTTTTTTTGTTCGTGTCTCTCTTTCTGCGGATCACGATGCAATTCGCGTAGTTTAGGTTTAGGTCTGGTTGTCATTCTGGGGTTTGAAGTGACTCACCACAACTAACACAATCAAAGAGTTTGAGGTTAGTTTTTTTTCTCTTGCTTTTTGGGTTTGGTGGCTCCACGATTGGCGCTAAGTTGAACTATTTTTACTATGCGGAAAAAAGTGAGTACATTTCTTCAGGGCTAAATCACCACCAATACCACTGAAAGTACGTTGAGCACATTTCTATGTGGTGTTGGTACGGTGTAATGATAATAATGAAGCAAATCAACACTTGCAGCAGCACTTACTCACACCAACTTTTTTTTCTGAGGCAGACTGAAAACCGTTACGTGCACAGTAAAAAATGTGTAAATTTGAATGTTTGTAAATTTTACCAGTTGAATCATGTAATATTACGCCAATAAATTTTGAAAAATGTTATTAAATCAAAAACTGGTATATTTACACATTTTCACATGTAAAATTACATATTTTTCTGACATTAAAGATAAACTCATTCCAAGATGTAATATTACGTTTTTTTCACTGTGCAATTGTGAGCGCCATTATCGGTGTTATCCATCATCAGTACAGACGCTCACACTCACAAACCCCAAGTCGGTGACGCAGTCGTCGCCAGACAGACAGTGACGACGAGGAGTTTTGCCCCAAGTCTGCGCCGTCGTCGTCGTCGTGGGAAAATTAATAAATTTGCTCGCCGCCACGACTGGACCAAAACAATCACAATGTTGCAGAGGTTTTGTGTAACGTGGATTTATGATTGTTTGTTAAGGATTGCATCAACCTTTGTTGAATTAGCAACCGTCAAAATATAATTTTGCTTTGTTTTTTGTAGATTAAATTGAAAAAAGGGTTTAAAATGCACTCTCCAAACGAATAACCGGTGGCCGGCAGCGAAATTATGGGAAAGTTTAATTTGTATAAGACTTTACTGTAGCTGATACAACTTGTATCATTCTCAATTTTTGAGGTTTATTTCCAAATATTGTTTTAAAAATAATGATCATTAAAATTTCCTTTTTCCTAAAAAAAATCATTTAAATATTTATTAGAACAGCTGGATTCTTCGAAAAACAGAAGCAAAAGCTGTTTTTGATAAGTTTTTCAAATCTGCTTTCATAATATTGATCGATTTCTTTTTAGAGAAAAATATTAAGGGACCATCCATAAACCACGAAAACATCTTCTCAGATTTTTTTTAAAATTGTGTTTTTTATTTTGTTACCGTACAGAAATTTTTGAATTTTTTTAGGACAGTTTGTAATCCGGCTATAAAATTATGAAAAAATAAAATCTGATTTCAAATTATTTAACAATTTGTTTAATAACTTGAATTTGTGATTTTTTTTTTTTTGAAGCATAAAGATTAAAAATCACATATTCTGAAAAAGAGTTTAAAAAAAATATAAAAAAATTAAACAAAATTTTGTTTTGCCTTTTTTGTTGTCCAAAGACGAGTCCAAATTAGATTCTATTTTTCCATAATTTCATAGCCGGATTACAAACCGTCCTGAAAATATTTAAAAATTTCTGTAAAAAAGCTTAAAATTTGCGTAACAAAATAAAACAGTAATAATGGTGATAATTTCTAAGGTGTAGTTTATTATCTATTTTATGATGTAATTTTACCTAAATTTAGACTGAAAATGTTACATTACATCAGAAAAGTGGTAAAATTACACATTTTCTGAGATAAAATTCCCAGATGTAATATTAATATGGTTTTTTTACTGTGTATCATTCCTGTGTTTGGTTCTATCATTAAATTTCATAAAAATTAAAAAAAATCCATAAAACAGTTTTATCAACTCTTCAATTATTGAAACATGAACTTTTGATACTGATTGAAAAAATCTTTTTTTTACTTCAATTCTCAATTTAAAAATTTAGTTTGAAGTTGAACTAAGCCTGTAAAGACTCCAATTTCCTTCAACAAAAACGTAATTTTACCCACGGCGACGCATACCCCCGCTCAAGACAGCCAAGACCAAGGACAAATTTGCAAGCAAACATACACCTCACACGTCGACGATTAAGTTCGAGCTTCGAGCGACTTTTGGTGCTGCCGGGTCGGTCGGCCGCGCAAGTCGATTTTCAATGTCATGTCGACTGAGGGCACACAGTAAGAAACTGCTTTTATTTTGACAGGCGGAAATTTTTTCGGTGGAATATTACCGCTTTTTCGATGTAATTTTACCTCAATTTATGTGAAACGTGTAAAATTACACGTTATAAGATGTAAATTTACACATTTTTGATCGTTATCACAAAATTTTTCCTCATTCCAAAATGTAATTTGTTATGTTTTATTTTTTCACAGTAAACATGCAGTCACCAAAATAGGACTTTAAAAAAATCGACGAAACAAAAATCCATCACACGAAACTCAAGTGAGTGTGACCCGCCGAGCTTAATAAATAAACATATGAGCCGAAGCGAAATATTGAAAATTTCCCACAAGGGACGACTCTGTACGAGTGTGTGTAAATTTGGGTGACACTCACACGTGCATGTGGCACCGCACTTGTGTCGAGTTTCCCACGGCGATGATTCGAAACGAATATTTATGGATCGGCAAAATTGGCAAAAGTTTTTAGTTTGGGGTGGTTGTGCCTTAACTTGAACTAATTTAAACTTATGAGGGCACATCCATAAATTACGTTAAGTAGGTAAAAAACGCACATTTCTGGTCGGTCTCTAATCTCTACAATAGTAGAATAAAATGTGTACATTTGAAAGGTGTAAAATTTGATTATGTAATATTACATCTTGAATCATGTAACATTACTTCAATCAAGCTGTAAAGCCACTTTACATCGAAAGGGTGGTAAATTTACACATTTACAGTGGTTAAAATGCACACAGAAAAACTGTTTAAATCTGGAAGGTTGAAAAGGTGGATGGTTCAATATTACCTCGTTTTCGTGTAATTTTACATACATGTTGTGTAAAAAGTGAAATTCAATTGTAACTAATGTAAAATTACACGTTTTACAATTCTCTTTTCAACGCATCTTCAGAAGATTCAACGACCTTAAAAAAATCATTTCAAAATTAATTATGGTCCAAATTTGCTACAATTACCCTCAACCCGAAAACCGTTTTCCCATCATATTTTGTTTCGATCGTGTCACATCGCAACTCTGGCAGCTACTTGTCCTCCCGAATGAATGAGTGTCACAACACTTTTTCGGGGGTGACACGACTCCTTCAGGGATTCACGCCAGCGACAACGACACACCACCTGTTCTATTAGATCAATAATAGCTACCGAAGGGAGGGGTACTTTCTTTCTAGTAGCACAATTTTCATCCCTTCTAGAAATAGACATTTCTCCCCTCCTTTCAAAAGAATGGGGTCAACTCGAGACTCAAGACACGCATGTCTATGAATCTTACATTTTTGTTTTACTTGAAAGCAGTTTGATGTGAAGCTGATCAGACTTTGTCTGAAATTTTGTAAAAATCAACACGGTTTCTCTTGGTGACACTTTTACTCGATTTGTTAGGGATTTTTTGCTTGGATTTTTAAACTTGCAATAATTGGATCAATGCATTGGAAAGGAACCTGTTGAAGTTTGACAAAAAAAGTCAGTTAAATTGTTGAGTATGTTTTTACAATCCAACACCAACTGGCCGGCAGCGAAGTTATCAGAAAGTTAAATTTGTGTCAGACTTGCAGATTTTAGAAAAAAATAATTTTGAAAGATTAAAACATTCATGGTTCAATATTACTTGTTTCAGATGTAATTTTACCTCAATTTTTGAGAAATAAGTACAGTCACACAAAACAGTTATAAACCCAAAAAAATGTCCAAGGCCTTCAGACAATCGAGTCTGGACTGTTCTAAAATTTTCAAAAATACCATATTTTTTCGAAAATACTCCAATTTAAACAAAACACCGTTTTTATTTTGTGAAAACCAGAGTACAAAAATATAATTACATGAAAATACATGCAGAATAGCAAATTTGAGTTTCTTTCCAAAAAAACGTTAATTTTTGAAAATATTAGAATAAAAAAAAATCTTATAAAGTGAAAATGCTCACAAAATTTCGCTTCGTTTGACACCCATATTGCAAATTATTACAATTTGAATGTTTTCGGAAAAATACGATAGTTTGTGAAAATTAAAGTATTTCACAAACAAAATCTTGTATAGTTAAAATACCTTCAAAGTTTCGCTTCGTTTGTTACCCATTTTTCAAATTATGGAAATTTTAAAAATTTCCAAAAAAAAAACAAATATTTTGTGTATTATTTTTTTACTTTATGGGTAATTTCATCTCAACTTAGTACACTTTTGGACTCGACCTTCACCGATTTGGACCAAACCTGGAGGGAACGATCATCTATCGATAGTTAATAGAAATCCCAAGTTTGGTGCTGATTGGACCATCGTTCTACTTATGGCACCGCCCTCTTTTTTGACGATTTTCTAAAAAAAACTTTTTTCTTTTAATCATGACTTTGCAACTATTTGAGCAAAGGACTTTCTACAGGTTGCATTTTATACAAAGCTGTCCAAGGAATTCGTAAAAAATAAAAAAATAACCCTTAAATGCCCGCTAATGTTATATTTTAATGATTTAAGTATTAATAAACAGTTTTGACCGATTCCTTAAATTTTTATTTGATTTATTTTATCACCATCGTGTTCCCCGGACAATTCTACATAAAAATCAATGAAGACCTCAAACTAAAATGAACTATTGGCGAGATACAGCGATTTTACTGAAAAAAGTATGATTTTGCGCAGCACTTGGAAGTACATGGTGTACTTTTCAACAAAAAGGAATGAATTCCGCATAGTTCGGTTTTTATATGTGAGAAACTCTACAGTGATTCTTATGTAAAATTGTCCGGGGAACACGATGGTGAAAAATAAAACAAATAAAAATTAATATAAGGATTTGGTCAAAACTGTGTTTTAATACTTAAAACGTTAAAATATAATACAAACATTCAAATGGGCTAAATATTCAATATTACGCCCTTTTAAAATGTTTGTCTTTTTGCGACCAACATTTTGATTTTTTGAAAAATCAGTATTGATTCAAAAATTCATAACTTCATAATTTTTTTGCACAACTTGGAAATTTCTGAAAAGTTGGCATTTGATGTCCTCTAAAACTAATCAAAAAATGAAAAAAATTAAAAATAGTGTTTTTTAGCAAATCAAGTTTTAGTGACAAAAAATAAAATAAAAAATCACCAATTTATTTACCGTGTATCGTTTTTTTCAGTGTAGTCTATATCCATAACTTTGCCGAAGACACCAAATCGATCAAAAAATTCCTTCAAAAGATACAGATTTTTGAATTTTCATACATCGTTTTTGTATGGACAGCTGCCAAATTTGTATGGAAAATTATATGGACAAACTAATGATGCAAAATGGCTTCCAAAAAAGGCACCAAAAAGTTTCAGTCGGATTAAAAAAATACAAAAATTAAAATTCTAAAAAAAGATTTCCTAGAGAACTGCTCTATTACCACTTTAATGGTGTAATATTACTACAATTTAGAAGTGAAATATGGGGCATTACAACAGAAAAGTGGTAAACGTACAAATTTTTAGATGAAAAATAACACATTTGTTCTGAAATAAAAAATGTAATATTATAATTTTTGTTTTACTGGGAAATTAGTTATGTTGTTTTGTTTGCTCTAAGTTCGTTTTTAAATTTATGCAACGAAAAGCCTGCTACAAAATCATGGAAAATTTTAATTCTTAATCAGAATTAAAAATATTCTTTTTCACTATAAATATCCAAAATTTGATGTAGTGTAATACCTCCTTGATTTTTTTTTATTTTCAAAATGGCCTTAACCAACATCATAAACTGTGCTGAAGACACCAAATCAATTAATCAGTTTATCTTCACAGTAAAAAGTGTGTAAATTTGAAAGGTGTAAAACTTTGTTTTTTGATCTCTTCTATGAAGTACACAATAAAAAAATAATGTAAATTTGGAAGGTGTAATTTTGGAAGGTTAAAAATTACCTCTTTTATAATGAGCAATTCTCTACAAAACCGGCCGATTTCGACCATTTTTATTTTTTGTATTTTTTTATTTGGCTCAAACTTTCTGGGGGCCTTCTCTATGACCAAAGAAGCCATTTTGCATCATTAGTTTGTCCATATAAATTTCCATACAAATTTGGCAGCTGTTCATACAAAAATGGTACGTAAATATTCGAAAATCTGTAACTTTTGAAGGAATTTTTTGATCAATTTGGTGTCTTCGGCAAAGTTGTAGGTATTGTTAAGGACTATTTAGAAAAAAATAGGTACACGGAAAAAAAAATTTCCCGATTTTTTTATTAACTCTTTTTTCACAAAAACTCAAATTCCCAAAATACGTATTTTTTGATTTTTGAGATTTTTTGATATGTTTTAGGGGACAAAAATCCGCAACTTTTGAGCTATAGAGAAACATGGTCAAAAAATCTGCCGCCGAGTTATGATTTTTTGAAAAACTGGTGATTTTTGGAAAAAATCGAAATTTCATACATAAAATTTTTTTGACCTAATTTTTTTATGCAAAATTGAATTTGCAATCGAAAATTACTTTACAGATTTTTTGATAAAGGGCCCCGTTTTCAAGATATAGCCATCGAAAGTTTGATTTCAGTGAAATATTTGCAGTTTTTCGATTTTTAAAAATAGTGACCATGAGTGACCATCTCTAAAAATATTTTTTTTGAAAAGTTCAGAAAATTTGCTATAAAATTGTCTAAGAGACATCGAAGATTGGACCTCTGGTTGTTGAGATACAGAGGCTTAAAGAAAAAGAAACACGAAAATTGAAGTTTTCTAAGTCTCACCCAAACAGCCCACGATTTTCTAATGACGATATCTCAGCAACTAATGGTTCAATTTTCAATGTTAATACATGAAACATTCGTGAAATTTTCCGATCTTTTCGAAAAAAATATTTTGAAAAAAATTAAATCAAGACTAACATTTTAAAAGGGCCAAACATTGAATATTATGCCCATTAGAAATGTTAGTCTTGATTTAATTTTTTTCAAAATATTTTTTTCGAAAAGATCGGAAAATTTCACGAATGTTTCATGTATTAACATTGAAAATTGAACCATTAGTTGCTGAGATATCGTCATTAGAAAATCGTGGGCTGTTTGGGTGAGACTTAGAAAACTTCAATTTTCGTGTTTCTTTTTCTTTAAGCCGCTGTATCTCAACAACCAGAGGTCCAATCTTCGATGTCTCTTAGACAATTTTATAGCAAATTTTCTGAACTTTTCAAAAAAAATATTTTTAGAGATGGTCACTCATGGTCACTATTTTTAAAAATCGAAAAACTGCAAATATTTCGCTGAAATGAAACTTTCGATGGCTATATCTTGAAAACGGGGCCCTTTATCAAAAAATCTGTAAAGTAATTTTCGATTGCAAATTCAATTTTGCATAAAAAAATGAGGTCAAAAAAATTTTATGCATGAAATTTCGATTTTTTCCAAAAATCACCAGTTTTTCAAAAAATCATAACTCGGCGGCAGATTTTTTGACCATGTTTCTCTATAGCTCAAAAGTTGCGGATTTTTGTCCCCTAAAACATATCAAAAAATCTCGAAAATCAAAAAATACGTATTTTGGGAATTTGAGTATTTGTGAAAAAAAAGTTAATAAAAAAATCGGGAAATTTTTTTTTCCGTGTACCTATTTTTTTCTAAATAGTCCTTAACAATACCTACAACTTTGCCGAAGACACCAAATTGATCAAAAAATTCCTTCAAAAGTTACATATTTTCGAATATTTACGTACCATTTTTGTATGAACAGCTGCCAAATTTGTATGGAAATTTATATGGACAAACTAATGATGCAAAATGGCTTCTTTGGTCATAGGGAAGGCCCCCACAAAGTTTGAGCCAAATCAAAAAATACAAATAAAATCCATTTCCGGTTTTGGTAGAGAATTGCTCTAATGTAATTTTACCTCATTTGAGACTGAAAATGTGACACCAGAAAAGTGGTAAAATTACTCATTTTCAGAGGTAAAATTACATATTTTTTCTGACATAAAAGATGTACCCCGATGTAATATTACCATGATTTTTTTCTGTGTAATATTACCTCAATTTAGACTGAAAAAGTGGCATTACAATGGAATTTTGGTAAATTTACACATTTTTAGAAGGCATGTAATATTACCATGATTTTTTTTCTAACTGTGTTTTTCATTAATAACAAAGCTCAAAATGCGTCACAAATCGACAAATTCAGTTGACAAATCCCAATTTGTTATTGTGTTGACACCTCTTGATTGCGTCTCAGAGTTGCGATCAATTTCGTTATCAACACTGCTGGAGCAGGAAGAGAAGGACGACCTTTTTTAATGGCGTAGTTTCGACTCAAAAGAGAGCAGCTACGAGAAAGAGAATCAGCTGTCGTCGGTTTGCGTTGACGATGCACTCGGAATTGTTTTGTTTCCCTTCGTCGTTTCATATTTATTTCTTTCTGTTCTTCAACAAGTTTGAGAGTGAGTGTGAGCGTGTGGAGGCCGGACCTGTTTTCGAACTCGTGTATTGGTGTGGAGTTGTGTGCCTTCTACAATTTCCGAGCACTCAGAGTACCAGTTTTCAGCTCAAATTGATGACGAGGTGCAGCTGCAGGTCCAACAACAGCAGAGGACAGTTTGAAGCTGAAGTAACTAGTTTATGAGAAGAGTATTTGTGTTAATTACATCTTTTCGATGTAATTTCATCTCAATTTATGTGGAATAAGTAAAATTACACACAAAAAGATGTAAACTTACACAAATTTCGGACACAAAGTCTCCCAACATTTCCAAATGTAACATAAACGTGATTTTTTGTTATTTTGTTATTTTCATTAATACAAAACAATTATAAACAAACTTGTTTTCTACGTCCGATTCAATTCCAAGTCTCAAAACTGTTTGGCGAGATGCTGTCAAGCATGACGAATGGCGGCGGCGACAACGGAAGAGTCGAGCTGTGGAAAAACCTTCAGACTCTGACTACTCTGAGTTTGCACAGAAAAAAATCATGGTAATATTACATCTGAGAAGGAGTACATCTTTTATGTCAGCTTTTTTCAGTCTAAATTGAGGTAAAATTACATCATAAAAGAGGTAATATTCAACCTTCCAAAATTACCCAATTTTTTACTGTGTGTATAACGAACGCACTTGGCACATTCAAGATCATCGAGATGCCCCCCTCTCGCGAGCAGCGAACACGATGCACTTGCTGAACTGTTTTTAAGTGCACCTGATGTATTTACAAAACTTTAAAAATCTTTTTCTTCAAGAATTGTTGCCTTTTTCATAGCATCGTTGCTTGGTTGGCACGTCGACGAATTACCAGCAAATTTTGTTTTAATTAAAGGTGACATCTTCTTCAAATGTTAACCAACCTAACAAAAGAATTCTTGAGGAAGAATGAGTCTGTTACGGTCAATATCCAGAACTGGCCAGGCCCACTGCGTTGCGTTAACCGAAAAGACGATTCTTTGAAAGTGATTTTATTACTTCAAACAGACCCAAATCCATCTTGAATTCATAAAATACAGATTTTCAAATATTTCAAAATTATCATCTGTCGTTACGTCACTCAATTAGCTCGCTCAATCAACAACTTGAACATGGTTCGCAAAATCAACCCAGCAAAAAAAGAATAAAACAAAAATCAATAAATTCCACGCGTTACGTTGGCGCGCTGCCGTGTTGGTCGCGTAAAATCAGGTGCTAATTCCCCCGTCCTCAACGCGGTCTCTGCCACCTCGTACCCGTAATTCGGTCACGGTCGTGTTCGCCAACACAACACACCAACGCGCCTGATAATGAATATTCGAGTTTGGGTGGTTGTAACACAAGGACTAAACTTAAGACTCCTTGAAGACCACACCAGGCCAAGGAAATTACGTCGACGACCCTGGGGCCGGAGGCTCGTAAAAAGGGGTAATCGAATTGATTTGACCGTGAAGGTGCACAGTAAAAAAAATTGAATATCATTTCTCTTTAGACGTAATTTTACCTCAATTTATGTGAAACGTGTAAAATTACGCGCAAACAAAAAATATGATGTAATTTTACCATGATTTTTTTTTATTGCCCAAACAAAAAATCTCCTTCGAGGTTATGTTTTAAATTGTGTCGTCAAAGTTGCTGTTGTTGATTTCGTCTACCGCTGGGCGAAAGTGCGACGAAATTGCGACAAAACAAAAAGTTGGACTTTGTACCAGAGTTGAGGAGATATCCCGATGCACGAGCCAACACCTTTTTTGTGCAGGGTTTTGTTGTTGTCGTTGGATCAAATGGATCAACGTGACTGTCAATTAATGACGTGCGCACAGCTCATTACCAATTACCAATATTACCAATTTTTTTATGGAATTTTCCGGCAATTTATGTGGATTATGTAAAATTACACACAAAATATGTAAATTTATTGATTACATTTTAATGTTTAGTTTTCTTAAACAGTTTTTATTCTTTTAAATTGTATTTTATTGATTGATTTAAAACTACAAAAAGAAGATAAAAATAGTTTAAAAAGTAAAATTACGCATGAAAAATGTGTAACTTTGAACATTATTAGAGGAGCTGTTACACTTACGTAGTAGACAAACTCAGTTAAGATTTTAATTTATTTTTTTTTTCTACTTTTTAAACGCAATTATTTGGCAATATTTTTTTTTATTCAGAGATTTCTTTCAAGACTCGATTCTCCAAAGGCAATTTCACTTAGGGTAATCGAGTTTGAACTATAATATTACATCATAATCGATGTAATATTACATATTCCAAATTTATTTATTTTTGCTGTGTAAAGTTCTAAAATTAAAGCATTGAAAAGTTAAACTGAAGTTAAAGACTAAAAAAGTGGCAAAACACTGAAATAGTGGTGAATTTACACATTTTAAAACAGGCCTGCCCAACGTCCGGCCCGCGGGCCGGATCCGGCCCATGAAGCCATTTCATCCGGCCCGCGACGGCTTTTCAAAATAGTTCTATGGCCGGCCCTGAGGACTGTTCATGAAATATTAAATAAATAAATTGATTGTCTGCCTGTGTGGATCAATCGGACCGCGCACTGGACTCACAATCCAGAGGTTGCCGGTTCGAATCCCGGGGCGGACGCAAAAAATTCTAAGTGTAAATATAGGTATTCGGTGCCCTCTCCCCGTGCCCATACCTTCACACTTAGGAGACCCGGGAGGCGGAGTCTTGTCGCAAAAAGAACGATACACGCCTGTGGATCCGTTGACGAAACCGCAAGGTTTAAGAGGGCCACATTATAAGGTGTTACGTCGATTCCGTTTTTTTCCGTTGTCTGAAATAAACAAAATAAGCTTGAGATCAAATTTTAACATATTTATACAACATTCTTCAAGTTTGAATTTAATTCTTATAATTTTATTATTGATATTTATAAACTAAAAACTTGTCCATTTCGATTTTTTTTGAAATTTATGAAAAAACTTGGATTGTTGTCTAAAAATGTATAAAAGACATTAAATTTAAATATTTTTCAGTTTTAACTGTGTTTTTTTTTTTCAAATTGAATTTGTTTTCTATTTTCTATTTTTTAAATAAATATGTAAGCAAAAACTAATGTATTTTCCAGAACAACTTTTCAGTTTGAGAAAAGCTTTAAAATGCAAATTATTCATACTGAATTTTAAAAAATTTCTCAAAATGAGTCAAGCAATTAGGGAGCAAAAATATATTTTTAATAAGCTTTGTATTTCGAAGAATAGCGAAAAAAAGATATTTAAAATGATTAAAAAAACACAAATTTAAAAAAGTAAAAAAAAATAAATCATTTATTTTTTTACTTTTTTAAATTTGTGTTTTTTTAATCATTAAAAAAAAATATTTGAATAAAGGTGCACAACAACGCGAAAGTTTTATTTTTTTATAAAGGATATTCGAATCCAAGTTTCGTTTGAATAAATTTTACCATGTCTCATTATTTTTTACATTGTAGTGTTTAGGAAATTAAACTAACAAAAATTGCACAAAAATTGTATTTTTTAAATATTATATCAAGGTAATTGTACTATACAATTTTAAACAAACAAAAATTGAAATAAGTCAAATAAACACATTTTTGAAAGTTATCTTTGTTTTTCATTCTTTAAATCAAGATATATGAATCCTATTTGCAACACTAGTTCTTCTATTTATTTACTTTAAAAGAACCCAATCATAAAAAAAACTTATTTTTTCAACTTTTATCAAATATTAGTTCCGGCCCGCCACTGTTTTAGAAAAATCAGATCTGGCCCGCAAGGCTAAAAGGTTGGGCACCCCTGTTTTAAAAGATGAAATTTAACTTTTTCTGGCATAAAAGATGTTCCGATTCCCAGATAGAATTAAAATTGTAGTGAATGGAAAATATTTTTTTTTTAAATTAAGAAATTTTCTTATGTCAAACGTAGAAAAATTCAGTACAGATTTAGATTTTTGAGATATTTGTTTTACTTTTTAAATGCAATTTGAGAACTTTACACAGTAGTTTTTTTTTATTTAGGGATGTCTCTCATGATAAAATATTACAGTCCAGACTCGATACTCCAAAGGCAATTTCACTTAAGGTATCGAGTCTGGACTGTAATATTGCATCATAATAGATGTAATATTACATATTTCAATTTTTTAACTGTGTAAAATTCTGAAATTAGAGCATAAAAAAGTAAAAGATTGAAATAGTAGTGAATTAACTATTTTTTTAAGGTAAAATTAAGCTTAACTTAATTAAACCCAGATACTTTACAAACATGTTTTTTTACTGTGTACACCTTAAAATGTTAGAATTTAAGATTTTAAGAATTTGATATTTTTTTACTTGAAATTTACAAAAAATTTATTGAACGGGAAATATTTTTTTTAATGAAGGAATTTTCTTGTTTCAACACATTTTAATTATAATTTCCAAAATTTTAAATTTTAATCGAAATTAAAACTAAAATGCAAAAAGGAGGAACACATTCAGATTTCAACTGTTTTCGTGATTTGTGAATGGAATTGTCACACACAGAAAAAAATAATGTAAATTTGGAAGCTTTAATTTTGGAAGGTTGAATATTACCTCTTTTAGGATGTAATTTTACTTCAATTTAGACTGAAAAAGTGACATTACACCAGAAAAGTGGTAAAATTACACATTTCCAGAGGTAAAATTACACCTTTTTTCTGACATAAAAGATGTACTCCTTCCCAGATGTAATATTACCATGATTTTTTTTCTGTGCAGGTAAAGCAAAATTTAAATTTAAAGTAAATCATGATAAGGTCACATCTATGCAAGTGGACGAATGTTGTGTCAGAAATTGTGCAGTTATCTTTTAAAACATGTAAATTTACATCTTGTTATTTGTAATTGCACTTTTTTCACATAATTTCAGGTAGGATTACATCGAAAAAGAGGTAATATTGAACCATCCAAATTTCAACCTCCCAAAATTAAACATTTTTTTAGATACACAATAAAACCTACACAGCAAAAAAATGTTTAAAATACCTCAATTTAGACTGAAAAAGCGATATTACATCAGGTAAAATTACACATTTTTTCTGACATAAAAGATGTACCCCTTTTTAGATGAAATTTTACCATGATTTTTTTCCCGTGTACACAGTCATTTTTTTTTGTACATTTGGAAGGCTGAATATCACCTCTTTTATGATGTAATTTAACCTCAAGTAAGACTGACTGACTGACACCAGAAAAGTGGTATAATTACACATTTTCAGAGGTAAAAATAAAAAAAAAATCTGACATAAAAGCTGTACCCCTTCCCAGATGAAGTTATTACCACGATTTTTTTTTATTGTTGTGTAGTTAAATTTTTGAAGGTTGAATATTACCTCTTTTTGGATTTAATAATTCCGTAATTTATGCGGAAATACATAAAGATGTAAATTTACACACTTTCATAGGTAATCTTACGTTATTTTTTTTTCTTACACAGAGTCTCCCCACATTCCCTCATGTAAAATTACCGTCAATTTACTCCATTTTATTTCTCGAAACCTCAATAGCAAAAACCGATTGTTTATGCTTTTCGAAGGCTTCCAAATAGTGCGTGTACACACGATCAACAAAAACGCACCCAACAAATTCCGTGTTCAACACAAAGCACAAGCACACTCTTAAACACCAGAAGTGATTTCGTATGTGTGTTGTCTGTGCTGGTTTGAGAAAGAAAAGACGGTGAACGAATTGTGTCAAGGGCACCTCCACCACCATCAGCTGGCTGTGGCCATTATTACAGGCAACCACCAAAAGTTTTGGTCTGCGCTTGAATCTTGAAATGAAACGAAACTGCTGCTGCTGGAAGCCATTTCTTGGGCTGCGTTGCTTTGCTTTGTGAGGGAGGCACACAGTAAACAAAAATCATGGTAATATTACATGTGGGAATGTGTAATTTTACCACTTTTCTTGTGTAATGTCACGTAAAAGACGAAATGTTCAACCTTAAAAAAATATACTTTTTTTACTGTGGACACGGCGAAAAACCGGCTTTCCGGATTCGGAGCATTGAGAGATGGTGCGGCGAGGTTGAGGCTTTTGCTTCCTTGTTTCTTGAAAAGTAGACGAAAATTACTCATTTTACAACGTTAAACTGTAATTTTACGTGAAATTGATTGCACTTGAGGTTTTACCCTCCACGACGAAGGCCATCACGTTGCTTATCAAAGACGTCACTAAATCGACTAAGCTTGTTTCCTAATCAGTACCACACTCTTACTATTTCATTCATTCATTAATCCACTAATCTCTCCTGAAGTAATGTTGTTTTGATAGAAACAGTAAATAAACATGTTCTACCGAGCAAAACATCTACAATTGAAATCTTTTCGCCGTTTTAAAGCACAAAAAACAGAAATAATTCTCTTTCAAAATTCACCAATCAAAAAATTAACTGTCAATTTGAATGATCGTGAAAACTCACCAAATACTTTTTCTTATTTTTGGTAAATTTTAGCAACTTTTGTTCTACAAAAAAGTTTACTTTTCTTGTTCTATGTTTTTCTTATTTCATTTTTAGTATTTTTATTTGAATTCTTTTTTTTTATTTATGTTTGTTTTTGATAGTAGAGCAATTCTCTACGAAATCGGTCTATTTTTTAGAATTTTAATTTTTGTATTTTTTAATTCGACTGAAACTTTTTTGGTGCCTTCGGTATGGCCCAATGAAGCCATTTTGATTCATTAGTTTGTCCATATAATTTTCCATACAAATTTGGCAGCTGGCCATACAAACACGATATAAGAAAATTCAAAATTGTGTATTTTTTAAAGGAATTTTCTGATCGATTTGGTGTCTTCGGTAAAGTTGTAGGTATGAGATGGACTACACTGAAAAAAAATGATACACGGTAAAAATTTTTTTGGTGATTTTTTATTTAACTTTTTGTCACTAAAACTTGATTTGCAAAAAACACTAGTTTTGCCAAACTTTTCAGAAATTTCCAGGTTGTGCAAAAAATCATTGACTGAGTTATGAATTTTTTAATCAATACTGATTTTTTTCAAAAAATCGAAATATTGTCGCAAAAATTTTTCAACTTCAATTTTCGATGTAAGATCAAATTTGCAATCAAAAAGTACTTCAGTGAAATTTTCATAAAGTGCACCGTATTCAAGTTATAGCCATTTTTAGGTGACATTTTTGAAAATAGTCGCAGTTTTCCATTTTTTCAAACTAGTGCACATATTTGCCCACCTTAGAAAAAAATATTTTTGAAATGCTGAAAAAATTCTCTATATTTTGCTTTTTTGAATTTTGTTGATATGACCCTCAGTTGCTGAGATATTGCCATGCAAAGGTTTAAAAACATGAAAATTGATGATTTCCAAGTCACCATTTTCTAACGTCGATGTCTCGGCAACTAATGGTCCGATTTACAATGTTAAAATATGAAACATTCGTGAAATTTTCCGATCTCTTCGAAAACAATATTTTCAAAAAATTTAAATCAAAAATAACATTTCAAAAGGCCAGATATTCAATATAACGCCCTTTTAAAATGTCAGTCTTGGTTTAAAATTTTTGAAGATATTAGAAAACTGCTCAGTACTAGGCTTATTTTTCTACCTTTTTGCTTTTTAGTTTTTTCGTGTTTTTTCAGCCAATTTTTAAATTTAATAAAATTCAAAAAAAATATAAAAAAATAATTTAAAAAAGGTGAAAAAGAAACATTCTGCGAGTTGAAATTTGTTTTGATGTAATTTTACTTAAATTTGTGCGTTTAAATAAAATTCAATAGCAAAATACGAAAAATTAATCACGCCTGTGTAATTTTACTCGGTTTCTGATGTAAAATCACACGCTTTTCACACAGAAAATCGTTTGGTTATTCTGGATGGAAAAAAGGATTAATTTCACAACAGAAAAAGGGAAGATTTTTATATTTTTCTATGTAATATCGTTTTTACTCAATTATTTTTGGTAAATTTACATGGAAAGGTAGGTAAAATTACATCGATAAATTTTCAACTTGCCGTTTTTTTGCTGTGTAGATTTTTCTATTAAAAATCTGACAAAAAATGTCATTTGTTTCAGTTGATTTTATTTTTCCCCGCATCAATTTATGTAAAATTACACCAAAAGGAAGAAATATTAAAAATTTTAATTTTCAAAAATTCGACTTATTTACACAATTTTTAGAAAGGTACTAAAAACACTATTTTTAAGAGGAAATAACATTAGGTGTTTGATAAAAATGTTTTATTTTGGAAGGTTGAAAAGTTTGATGGTAGAATATTACCGCTCTGTCGGTGTAATTTTACACAAATTGAAGTGGAATTTGTGAAATCTCACAGAAAATGATGTAATTTACTTTTAATTTTTTAATGTTATACTTTTGCACGTCATTTATCATTAATATTTAATTGATTTGATTTGATGTAAATTTGCAACAAATCCTAAGTAAAACCATGATTTTACGTGTGACTTCAACGATTACATTCGATCTGATGTTTACATCAACCAAGTTTACATGTGATTAATAATTTCCGTGCCGAGTAAGTTTACATTTCTCTTTAATTTTTATATGAATATGAGGAAGGATCCAACCACCTTAAGGGGGATCAAGAAGAAAAAAATTAAATTATGGCAACCATGCCTCAGAACTGGAATGTGAGATAATGGCTGCTTAAATGCTGTTTAACAACATTTAGAATAATCCGGAAATCTTGTGAAAATCATTCAAGTTTCACTAACAGTAACTCAGTACGCTTCAAACTACCAACTGGCCAGGCCCACCATGTAAAGTTTGCCCCAGAGATGATTCGTTGGATGGTTAATTTGCTCGTCTGTAAAACGGACTTCATTATCTTACTGCTAACTAAATTGAAACAGAGGATGCAACAGTGTCCTGGATGCAAACCTCTAATTTAAAATTTAATGTTTTTTTCTCAGATTTAAAAAAGTTGTTAAAATATTTGTTCTATGAAGAAAACGCAAATTTTCCGGCAACCATGCCAGACCTCTGTTTTGACACCTTTTTTGTGTTCTTTTTTAAATTTTGACAATTTTTATCGGTATTAAATTTTTTTTTCTAACGGTTTTATGTTTTTATATAATCTTATGTTTACATCTTTTTTTCCTGTTTTATGTTTTTCTTATTACCTGTTATCTGTAACTTTTTCAATGTTTCGCTTGTTTTCAAAATTTTCTGCTATGAAATGATAAGATTAGCTTCTAGGTTACAAAAAAGCTCATTGCGACATTGTTAAGCATTTGACTAAAAATGTAGGGACTGGTAGTCAAAAATACAGCTTACTTTGACATTTATCAAAACATTGGCCAAATCACATAAAACAAGTAAAATCTCTACACCAAAAAGTTCAGAAAAAAATCTTCTTTTTAATGCTTTTTTAATGATCAAAAATTGGTTGTAAAATTACTTTTTGGCGAATTTTAAGAAGCGGAATTGGGTCAATTGGCCAGGCCCACCACGCAAAGTTTACCGCAAAGAAGATTCGTTGTTTTGTTGTGCGGTGACCAAGAAAAAGTAGAAATTTGAGGGGAAAACCCACGGGCCGCTACTTATTTTGGACAAAACTATATATCCGCGGCAACTATCTAAGTCTAGTCAGCAAAATTGTGTTGACAAGTTATGTTGATTACGTCGAAAATCTGTCAATTGTGGGACTTTGAATTTTAGGTAAAATTTTAAGCCGAAAAACTCTCTCAAAGATTGCATTACAGTTCAAGGTAATCATGAAATGTATTTAGCGTTTTTCTTTACATTTTTCATTTTGATAATTTTATAGAAACCTTACTTGTTAGCAAAATAAAGAAAAAATATGAAATTCTAGCTTACTTTTTCAAAAGGTCCCTTGTACATAGGAAACCCACGGCGCATTGGTTATTTTGAAAAGTAGACTTAATCTCTTTCAAATTTAACAAGTATGTAACCTTGTATGTTTTGAATCTTCAACTGGCCAGACCTACCATGCTAAGTTTACCGCCGAGATGATTCGTTGGATGGTCAATTTGCTTCAATACGGACTCCACAATCTTTTAAAACCCCAATTTAAAAAGAAAGTTTAAAGAAACTCACCTAAACAATTGTCTCAGATACATGTAGTCGGGGCCCTCGTCGAACCGCAAGCTGCGACAGTAGTTGAGATACATCGCGAACTCGGCCGGGAAGCCCTTGCACAGCACCTCGATCGGCGTGGACATCTTCTTCTCGGAGATCTTTTCGTACTTTTGCTTCTTGTTGGTCGCCTTCAGGCCCTGCCAGGGCAGCGAGCCGCGGTTGAAGTACATCATCACGTACCCGAGCGACTCCATGTCGTCCCGGCGGCTCTGCTCGATGCCGAGGTGGGCGTTGATCGACGCGTACCGGGCCGTCCCGGTCAGGTTCTTGTCCTCGCGGTACATGATGTGGATGCGGGACCGGAAGTCGCGGTACTTTTTCGCCAGCCCAAAGTCGATCATGAACAGTTTGTTGCAGTGCCGCCCGATGCCCATCAGGAAGTTGTCCGGCTTGATGTCCCGGTGGATGAAGTTCTTCATGTGGAGGTACTCCAGCCGGCCAATCATCTGGTCCACGAGCATCAGTACGGTTTTGATCGTAAAGTGGCGGCTGCAAAAGTTGAACAAATCTTCGAGCGACGGGCCGAGCAGGTCCATCACCAGCACGTTGTAGTTGCGCTCCTGGCCAAAGTACCGGATGTGGGGGATGCCGACGCCGCCGATCAGCACCTTGTACAGCTTGTACTCGTACATGAGCTGGGGGTGCCGCGCCGTCAGGCTCTCCATCTTGAGTGCGACCTCCTCGCCGTTCGTGATGTTGATGCCCAGGTAGATGTCGCCGAACGAGCCGGACCCGATCTTCCGGATGATCCGGTACTTGCCGGCCACGATGAACTCATTCATGGTTGAGGCGATTTTGAGGCTATTTCGCGCTTCGTTTGTTTGCTTATTTCAGACTCACACACACTCGCACACGCGGCGCACGCACACTAATTACACTTTTTTGCTTCGATTTTTCTCTTGTTGCTGGAATCTACTCCAGGGTGGTGTTGGATCGATTCTCCGCTTCAACGGTGTTGAACTCTATTCTTCGGGAAGGAAAATACACTTGAAATTAGTAAAAGCAGCACTTTTTCTACTTCTTCTTGTGGTGGCGAAGAATAGTAAAGCTTCTTGTTTTCTTTTCGTGTCTTCTGGTGGCTTTTGAATTCGTCGATTGGGTTAAAACTTCTTCTGGATATTGATCAGGATTCAGGAAAGAGACCCACTCCCCTCCCGCAAGATTGCTTCAGAACTGAATTGGACCGTATACCTTCCCAAAAACCGTCCTACCCCAAGCGACAGCTGGTTGAGAATACCGTGGAGATTTTCCCTTATCCCCTTGAAAAAAAGTGGAGCATCAACACTTCTCGTCACCAAACCGCTTTTCTTGTACTGCGAAGCGAAATCTGGACAATTATTTTTTAAATCAATTTCTAATCAGTTTAAAATAGAAAACTTGGCATATTTTTCAATCGATTTCAAATCAACCGATACAGTTTCAAGCAACTGTCAAACACGTTTTCGAACAGCCTTGGTTAAAAAAGTATTAGACTATGACAAACAAACAAACTCGTACTTTTTCGTATTTGATTCCCAACCCAATCAACATTTTTAAACCAACTAGCCACCACCTAGTTTTATTAAAGTTTTATGGTAGCATCTCTATTGCTTAATAGTTTTATTTGGGCATTCGCCGCAACCAATAAGCAAGAGCTTATTTATAAGTTTTAACAAGGTTTTATGCCTCAGATATAAAACCTGGTGAAAATCAATAGAAATGCCATTAGGCATGCAAACAGCTCACTTAGAATCAAAAGCTCCTAAAAGAGCATTTAAAGCAGCCAAATAGCAATGCTTAAATGTGGCGCTAAACGCGTGGTCTGATTCAATATGAGTGACCGCCATCTTGGCAGAAAAGGCCATACAAGTTCATACAAGCCATACAAGTGACATCGTTAGCAAAGCCATCGAAGTTCAAAAATAATTTAAACATTTTTTGCAAGTTTGGCGAGTTTGTTACGACTAAGTGGTTTTAATGTTGGTTTTGGCTGATAGGTTTTATAGCGGTTGTGACAGTTTTGATAAAGCCTAAATTATAGGTTGGGAAACAAAGCAAAATGTATGCATTGCTGACGTTTCTGCAAAAAAAAAATGCAGGCAAATCAACAAAAAGTTCGAGTTTGTTTTGTCATAGTTCAATGCCTCCTTGAGTTTTTAACTTGGTTTTTAATCAATTTAATCAGGGTGACCACTCAAATCCCATTCTCAAATTCCCGACTTTTCCAGATCCTCGTAAAAAATAAGCATTTTTACCTCAAGAATAATTTAAAATAAAAAAAAAACTCTTTATAAAAAAGTGAATACAAACAGTCGGACAAAATTTCTAAAAAATAGTCAAAGTACCGAAGCTTATTTCAGGGTGACCACTCAAATCCCATTTTCAAATTTCCGACTTTTTCCTGACTTTTCCAGAATGCTCAAATAACACGCATTTCTTATCTAAAGAATGATTTCAAACAAAAAACTTTCTATAAGAAAAGTCAATATTAACCACCGAAAAAAAAATTAAATGAATTTGAAAATAATCCAAATATAGGCATTTTTTGTAATTACAGAAACTTAACAAGAATTGAAAAAAACATCACAAACTTCATTATTATGATTCAGAGTAGAAACACAAACAATTTGTCTTTGAAAAAATTATCGAAAGTTCAACAATACTTATAAGATTCATGTTATTTTTTAAATTGGCAAAAGTATAGTTTTTGATACTTCGTTTCAACTGGAAATGACAAAAACTTAAAGATAACTGAACTTAAAATTTCGTTCCTTTCTGTAAGTTTTTTGAAAACTTTTTCTTACTCTTGTCTATTCCATAGTTATAAGTAATAATGTTTCGATTGAATTACGATGTAAATCACAGCTGAAAGGAACACCAAAACTCTGTTGTGTACCTAAATGAACTCATTGTAAATTGATTATTCACAAATAAAACCGAATTGAAATTGAAATTGAAAATTTCGTTCCTATTTTTTTATTAACTTCATCATCATTTTAAATCAAAGAATGATTAAAACATAATTGCAGAAATTATTCATTCAAAGGAAAATGACAAGAAATTCATAAAAAAATTTGCCTGGTTCCCTTTTTAATTTTGTAATTTTTGATATTGTTTTTTAAATCAATGTTAATTTATCTAGTGGTCAATATTTAACTGTTTTTTTTTTTTCAATGAACATTCAGTTAGATATGATTTTATGTTTTACCACTTATTTTAAGCAAAATGTTTGAAGAGACATTTTTTTTAAACAGTTTTGCAATAACTCTAAATTTCTTGGATTATTTTTTTTGCAATTTCAAAATTTTCTTTATGTTTTCAAAACGTAAAAAAGTTTTTAAATTTTGGACTTTATTCGATATTTAAGTTTTCCGAAAACTGAAAATCAAGCTTTATGTATAGTAGTAATTTAACCATACTCACAAAAAAAGTTTAACGGCAACATATTTTAATTACTTAAAGAATTTAGTTAAACAATTAAAAATATTTACCAAAAAACCATTGCCAAACTCAAGTTGGAATCGGTTTTCAAATATTCAATCTATGTGACAAAATGAAATAGAATCATAACTCTAAGCTGGCCATCAGGCTCTATTTTTATATTAGTTTTTCATTAACTTTATCTCTTGTATGATAAACAAAAATTTATAGAGATTATATGATTCATGAAAAATATTATGAAGATCTGTGTCAAAGACTCCAATATTAATTAAGATTTTGAATGTCTTAAACAGCTTTTCCATACTCAAATATATTGAAATAGTGAAAAGAACCTTAAATTTAAAGTATGTTATTAAAGCAGAATTGAGTGAATTCAATTTGAGAATTGTACAAAATATTACAAAATTATTGAAGAGTTAAAAAATTAATGTTCAATCAAGCATGTTTATAATTCCTGACTTTTTGACAAAAAATCATAAATTCCCGACTTTTTCCCGATTTTTGGCGGATTTTGGCGAATTCCCGACTTTCCCGATTTGAGTGGCCACCCTGATATTATTTTAAAAAAAATGCCAAACAGAAAGTCTTTTTTAATTTTGTTCAACTGGCGATGAAAAAGGTGTTGTTATTATCATTGAACGCTTCACACATAATTACAGTGATTATTCTTTCAATGAATTTAAATATATCTATGAATTCTTTCAAAAGATATTTTCAACATTTTTCCTTTAAAATGTTGTAAATTTTGTTATAAAATGTTTGGATCAATATCGATTTAACGAGTTGTCAGTATGTTTTTAACTGAAAACCCAGTTTGATAACACTTTTTTATTTTAAACGAATGTTTCTTTACAAAAAAAATCACTAACATATATCTAATAACTCAAACCATTTTTTTATTTAGTCAAGTCAATGCAAATTATAATTCAAATTGTCCTATCATTTAAAAAAAACATGTAAAATCTTTTACAAGCTATTTAGAATATATTGTATCACGTTAATAATGAATTTATGATTAAATGAAGGCTTTTTTAACTGAACAAATAATTTGATAGAACAAAACTGAAAAGACTTAAAACCTCAGATAATTTTTTTCTCGAAATTCTATAATTTTCTGAAGATAGCTGAAAGACAAAAACTTTTTTTTAAAAGGTCCAATAAACCAAATTTTCCCAAATTTTCAGTTTTTGGTGGTTGGATATTTTTTAATACACCTGACTAAAGGCGGTTTCAAAAACACCCAAAAAGCAAAAACTGGAAAATTGGTTTATTGGACCTTTTAAAAAAAACTACCGAATTATTTTATTTATTTTTTCCAGCCTTATTGAGAATTTTTTTTTTCAAGTATTTTCAAAGCATATACCAGTTTTTTTTATGTTTTTAAAGTAAGAACGAAAAATGCTTGGATTTTCTTCGATATTTCCGAAAACTGAAAATCAAGCTTTGTCTATAGTCATGTACCTATTATCACACAAATGTGGGAAGCAACATTTGAAAGGACTGAATGAATTTAGTTTAACATTGAATTGCTAACAAAAAAAAATATGAGCTCTTTTTTCATATTGGTTAAAATTTGATTGTTTTTGTTTAATGTTAGATGTTTGATAAACTTAGTCAAATATAAATAGCAGACTTTGACTCGTAAAAATTTTAGAAAAATTTGGCTCAAATTCATGCCACCATAATCACTTCAAATTTAAAGTAAGATGCTTAAGACGAATTGAGTAAAATTAATTTGAAAATTGTGCAAAATATATCAAAACTATTCAAGAGTTAGAAAATATTTTTCAAACAAGCATGCTGGGGATTCCCGAACAGACTTTGACTCGTAAAAATGTTATAAAAATTTGGCTCAAACTCATTCCACCATAATCACTTCAAATTTTAAGTAAGATGCTTAAGATGAAATGAGTAAAATTAATATTAATTTGAAAATTGTGCAAAATA
The DNA here is from genome assembly GCF_016801865.2 of Culex pipiens pallens. NCBI lineage: Eukaryota > Metazoa > Arthropoda > Insecta > Diptera > Culicidae > Culex > Culex pipiens. The sequence continues at coordinate 21,796,904 of NC_068937.1, forward strand.
TATCAAAACTATTCAAGAGTTAGAAAATATTTTTCAAACAAGCATGCTGGGGATTCCCGACTTTCCAACCAAAAATCACAAATTCCCACCTTTTTCCGATTTATTGAATTTTGATAAATTCCCGATTTTTTCCCGATTACCTGACTTGAGTGGCCACCCTGTAATCATTCAAATTGACCGTTAATTCTATCCAATTTTTTTTTCGGAAAATTGAGCTGCGAAGAGAAAAACTTTTAGAATTTATTGCAATATCTTAAAAAATAACTTTGAAACTTCAGTTTAAAAAGGTGCAGGTGGTTATGTTACACATTACCAATATTTTGCAGAAAAGCTCTTGAAATTAAGCCATTTTTTGTTGAATATGCTTTAGATAGATTAAAAAAAATAATAATTAGATTATTATTTTCACCCAATTTCTCTTTAGGCGAGGCAGCGGCCTCTCTAGGTTGTGGCCACCACTTTCAAAATTGTGATTTTCATGTCCAGTATAAAAAAAAACCATGCCAAAACTCGTTGGTTCGGTAAATCCGTAGTAACAGTTCATTAGGCCGAATCTGCGTTTGTAAACAAGCAGTCTATCCCCCTCTTACGTGAACTGTCACTTGAGCATAAGGGCTAGACAGCTTGTTTACAAACGCAGATTCGCCCTATTGAACTGTTACTACGGAAATGTCCCCACGAGAGAACCTTCCCTGAGGGCATCGGCCACGTCAGGTTGTGGCCAATACTGTCCAAATGGTCATTTTCATTACCAGTATCAAAAAACCAAGAAGTCTCGTATAGCCTTCCATCGGAACACCGCTGAGCAGGCTTTCCACAAATACAGATTTTTCAGCACAGGCCCGAAACACAAACGAATTTTTTTTTACAGTTAAAATAAATTTGAGCTGTTTTTGTTAAATTGGCCAAAAAGATAACCATTGTTAGCATCTTTTGGCATGTTCAGTTTTTGGTAAGAATATTATTCTTTAAAGTTATACTCGATTGAGTGTTTGGTATGTGCCAAAAAAATCTGTATTTGTGGCAAGCCTGCCGCTGAGGGATCTGGCCTCTTCAATCATTCCGGCTGGCCTGCCTCCGCTTGGGCTGCCCTCTGCTCCAGGCCATCTGCTTCCAGGCCCGGGTTGATGATTACATGACTTGTTGCGTTGCATACCACTTCCCAAACACGGACGGGAACGTCAACACCGTAATGCGGCGTTTTACAAAAATGTTTGATTGACACCGCAGATAGAGCTATAAGACAAAGTTCTTTGTCAAACGAAAAAGTGACCAACCACCGGGGGTTGAGTGTATTGCGTTGTAGACCCTTTCCCTAACAAGGACGTGAACTTCAAGTACTCGCAGGCCAGAGTGCGTCAGGTTTCTGTAAGATCAGATAGTTTCGTCCAAACAGTTTGCTAGACACGATTTATGCAAGAACGTTCAAACAGAATGTGCGCTTCCCAAACACCGACGTGAACTTCAAGTACCTAGAATGCATAAAACTCTCCACTGTTATTGCACTTCCCAAACACAGATGTAAACTTATAGTACCTCTCGATATGATTTAACGCCATTCCGGTTGCGTTTACAACCTAACTATTCTGACTTTTAAGAAATTCTCTTAAAACTGCTGTCCCCATTTACACTATAGTCCCGATTCCTCCCAGTTAACGGTTCATAGGTTCCCTGGCAAGTCAATGCCATACTTAATTACGTGGTTCTTCTAAGCCATTCCAGTTACGTCTACAAACAAATAATTTTAAAATCTTCTTCAAACTGTTAGTGAAATATGTTTCAATGACGCGGAAAGAATTATTTTAAAAGAGATTTTTTATGTTTGTTTATGTATTTAAATTTTGAAAGCAAAATTTCAACCTAACTTTGATAGCAACGAAATTTCAAAACTCTTGTTTCCAAGAAAAAGATGGCCATCTCGGCGCCGCAAAACCACATGAAATCCTTCAAACACACAAAAAATTTCGACAGCTTTGTCGCAGCAACCTCTCAAAAACAAAGCCCTCCTTCCTCTTCTTTCTTGCGTTGGGAAGGGGGAGAGGGTGGTCGATCTCTTTCCTTCATCCAGATTTTCCCCGTTCGAAGCACAGCGACACATCGTTTCTTCCACTTCCGGCCGATTCCGTTTCCCGCAGGAATTTTTTTTCGAAAATCTCATCGCAACCTGAGCGAAGAAAAATCCGTCGAAAAGTCGCTCGAAATCGAAGGAAAAATATTGCTTCTTCTTGTTCTTCCACCATATTTTTTTTCCTCTCCGCCACCGCTGCTCCTCTCTCTTTCCCTCTCACGCACACTCGCGCAAGCGAGTAAAAGAGACGGAGAGCGAGCGCGAAACCCACCACACAAATACACCACACTTGCCACCTTGGAACACACACACTCTCCTCTGTGTGTGGAAGGGTGGTGAACTTTTTTTTTCTTCTCTTCTGCTTCCTTCTTCGGAACGTTCCGTTCCGAAATCCCGAATCGCCCCCAGGAACCTACCACGCACGCACACGCCCACGAACGCACCACCCACACCGGAAGTGTGCGCCGTTTCCTCCGCGCAAAGAGCAGCTCCAAATTTCACCCCGAAATGTGCGAAATTCGCGATTGCAAAAGCGAATTCTCTCCGTTTGACTGCTGCTGCTGCACACACGCACTCACTCTGGCACTGTCCTGCTTCTTCTTCTTCGTTTGTCGTCGTCGTCGTCGTGTGCTGCTGGGGCCCGCGCGCGCTCACACCACAACACACCACAGCTCTCTGCTGGCCTACTCTGGCTGCTGACACGGGCACACCACGAAACGAACAAACGTTGGCCGAAACAGGTCTCTCTCGCTCGCTCGCTCTCTCTCGGAAGGTGAACGGTTTCTCTCTTGGGTCAACTGAAGGAACGAAGTGATGAGTGGGAGAGAGGTGACCTCAATCAGCAGAGAAAAGATGTGTGAGTGAGGGGTGACGTCATGGAAAAGTGAGAAAAATATCAATTTTTCGTACGAAATTATTTATTTTGAACATTTTTCAATAGAAAACACAATCAACAAGTTATTTTAAAAAGTTTAACGGCCGTCAAACCTTGAACCATCAAACAATAGTTACATTTGTAAATTTGAGACAACTTTTCAGTGACCAACCTTGCCAACTCTGTCGCCTTGTTTTCAAGATGGTGGCGTGCAAGGAAATTTTCATCACCGTAAAAGATTTCAAGCGAGAGAGGGAGAGAGCGGAGCTGAAGCAAACCTTTGAAGGTGTGCGTCAAAGGAAGGGGAGTTCGCGATTGGGTCAACCTTGAAATAAAGCTGACTAGAGAACCTAGAGCTAACCCAGTCAACTCAATCGGAATTCTGAAACGGAATTCAATTCGAATCGTTTACGAGTTCCGTTTCAAAATTCCGATTAAGTTGACAGGGTAATAGCGTATAGAGTTATCTACGTGCGCATGTATTGCGTGTACGTACACGAAAAAGATTGAGGTTAAATTTTGTACCCGCCAGCAAAACAAATGGGGTGCTAGTGTGCGTGAGCTCGTGCTTAGATAACTCTATTAGAGAACGGCCATCTCAAACCAAACGTACCAATCGAAGAAGAGCTGTCAAACGGAGCATAAGCATAAGCATAAGCATAAGCATAGGTGCCCACCCGCAGTTGCTACTCCGTTATTGACCAGGACCTCCAGAAGTTACATCCACGAGCCGTGGAAGATAAGTGGGTGCTATCTTTCCTCGCTTCGCAACTTCTCAAAGGCCCCTATCATGCTGATCAATACCGGCGCCGGCCACGACCAGTGGTAGGGTCACGGGGAAGTGGATGGGAATGTTAGTCCGATACTTGAGTGATAGAGACCGCCCAATCGACTGCTTCTCCGACAAAGTATCACATGAGTTTTGAGGGGGTTAGTAGATGGGTATGAGGTCAGGATTCACGAGTGGCAGTGATGTGACCATGAGCATTTTGTTTATCGGTTGAAATTATAAATCTTAGGCAGCCGGCTGCGGAAAGATAAATAATTGATTATTTAAAAAGTTTGTTTTAATCGAACGCGTGCCAACCGAGCGGTAGTGCTATGGGCTGGACTTATCAGTATATTTTTACTGTTGGTACAATTAAGATAACGCGAGCAAATGTCAAAAATAGTAGATGAGTTAATACTAAAGCTGCCAGTTGGAATAAATTATTACGATCAACGAACATAAACGAAAAGAAAACAGGACACCACGTAACCGATTGTAATGAAGTTAAAACAATAACTTAAACGAACTTAACCAGCGGCGTGCTTTCCTATCAACGATGATAAGAGAAGGACTTATAAATTTAAAATATAAAAAGACTCCAAAAAACACGTTGCATAGTAACCGCGAAGTCCCGCTACTCACAATCGAATCCGAAAGATAGCTATCTAGAATTTTAAATATAGTATTAATTCGACCGCGATCCTCCAGAAATTCTTCGTCGGCGTGCCTTCCGATCAACGGTGATGTAAGAAGGGCTTTATTCATTAAAATGATTTTATATCATAAGCCTTAAAACATATTCGTCGGCGTGATTTCCGATCATCGATGATATAGAAAGGACTTAATCCAGCAATACGACTTGCTTGTCTCGAAAAAAAAGAATTCAGATCGTTTCTATCGAAAACTATGTAAAGAGAACAAAAAAAACTCATTGGCCAACGAACGCGCGAACTAAAAATAAAGAAAAAAAGAAGAAGAAAAAGACCAATCACCCCATGCAGACAAACAGCGACACAAAAGATATGAAAACAACACGAATCAGAAGAAATCCAATCACCCCATGTACACAAATAGCGACACAAAAGAGACGGAAAATAACACGACAAAACAGGACTGCGCGTCCACACAGGCACCGCACTACTGATGCCATTATTTAATTATACTGACCAATCACCCCATGCACTCGAACAGCGACACAAAAGAGACGGAAAATAACACGAAAAAACAGGACTGAGCGTCCACACAGGCACCGCACTACTGATGCCATTATTTAATTATAATGACCAATCACCCCATGTACACAAATAGCGACACAAAAGAGATGGAAAATAACACGAAAAAACAGGACTGCGCGTCCACACAGGCACCGCACTACTGATGCCATTATTTAATTATAATGACCAATCACCCCATGCACTCGAACAGCGACACAAAAGAGACGAAAAATAACACGAAAAAACAGGACTGAGCGTCCACACAGGCACCGCACTACTGATGCCATTATTTAATTATAATGACCAATCACCCCATGTACACAAATAGCGACACAAAAGAGACGGAAAATAACACGAAAAAACAGGACTGCGCGTCCACACAGGCACCGCACTACTGATGCCATTATTTAATTATAATGACCAATCACCCCATGCACTCGAACAGCGACACAAAAGAGACGAAAAATAACACGAAAAAACAGGACTGAGCGTCCACACAGGCACCGCACTACTGATGCCATTATTTAATTATAATGACCAATCACCCCATGCACTCGAACAGCGACACAAAAGAGACGGAAAATAACACGAAAAAACAGGACTGAGCGTCCACACAGGCACCGCACTACTGATGCCATTATTTAATTATACTGACCAATCACCCCATGCACTCGAACAGCGACACAAAAGAGACGGAAAATAACACGAAAAAAACAGGACTGAGCGTCCACACAGGCACCGCACTACTGATGCCATTATTTAATTATAATGACCAATCACCCCATGTACACAAATAGCGACACAAAAGAGACGGAAAATAACACGAAAAAACAGGACTGCGCGTCCACACAGGCACCGCACTACTGATGCCATTATTTAATTATAATGACCAATCACCCCATGCACTCGAACAGCGACACAAAAGAGACGAAAAATAACACGAAAAAACAGGACTGAGCGTCCACACAGGCACCGCACTACTGATGCCATTATTTAATTATACTGACCAATCACCCCATGCACTCGAACAGCGACACAAAAGAGACGGAAAATAACACGAAAAAACAGGACTGAGCGTCCACACAGGCACCGCACTACTGATGCCATTATTTAATTATACTGACCAATCACCCCATGCACTCGAACAGCGACACAAAAGAGACGGAAAATAACACGAAAAAACAGGACTGAGCGTCCACACAGGCACCGCACTACTCGAAGAAGAGCTGTCAAACGGAGCGAGCAAAATCTTTTGCTCGATTGGTGCCTCCGTTTAAAAGATCTCTTGCTTTGATAGGTACTTTTGACTTGAGTTATGCGTTCTCAGGTTCTCTAGAGCTGACCTGTTCGGGGAAGTGATTGTCATTCGAGAAAAAATACTTTCGGAGATGGGATCGTTCAATTCGCACCAGACTAGTGGCAAGCTTGTCAAAAAGTGAACCTCACTTTTGACAGTCCATATAGGGTGAATGCTCCATAAACTGGTTGCACAAAATAGGGTATACAGGCCATTTATAAGTAAATTTGAAAATAAGTTTATTTAATATTTAGGTTTATAATTTGAAATTGTTATTTATTGTCTAGTTTTTTTTTTGTTAAGATCGAGCCATGCGGTAAGGCTTCCGCCTCACAAAGGGGAGTTCAGAACCCGGTGCGGACCAACATAGCTGGTGGTCATTTTCCTTCTGGATACGATTTCTAAGTAAAGGAAAGGTAGTTTATCGTCACAAGCTGTACATTATCTTCTTGGAATATTTACATTTAACCTCATTTAACACTAAAATATGTTAATAAAGTTAAAATTAAAAAATGTGAACGATTGATTTCGTCCTCAAAAGGCTGGATAATATTTTATTTTTTATAGTTGTTTATTTTTCGACAAAACATATTCAAAATTATTCATCAAAAACACAATTTGAAATATTTTTTCACAAAAAAAAAACTTTTTTTCAATTGCACATTTGCTGGCTCTTTTACCCTATATTTAGCGTCAGAGGGGTAAAACGACCAAATAGCGGGGTCCACGGTCCAACCAATGTGAGTATCGCGGCCCATACATACAATTTGACAATCTTGCCATCAGGCTGATTCGCACATTCAAAGTCACTAAGCTTCCCACTGAGAATTTCGGCTCGAGCCTCGAGTTGATTTGCAGAGTTTTGAAGTCATGAAGTTTACGCAAAACTTAACGAAAACCGACTGAGTAAAATTTATCTAAATCATACCGACACTGTTATTGAAAATCGCACCTAACTGAGTCCATTTTTGCACTTTTTCATATGAAGTTTTCAGAACAACTATAGTTGTATAAGATTACCAAAGAAGAGTAATCGTAGGAGAACTAAGTATGGTAAAAAGGCTTATTTTGCCAACCCACCCTGCTCCCTCCCCCCCTCTCCCCCCTTAAAAAAATCCAAAATAAAACAGGGGAGAAACATGGCTGAAAATTTACATTTTCATTGAAAAAACATTAACAAATGATTGAAAATTAGGCATATATAAATATTATACACTTTATATTTAAAAAAATACCTATATTTTAGTATTTTAGACGGCCTCCAACCCCCCCCCCCCCCCCCCCTCCCCTTTTACTGCTAAAGACTTTATTGCAAATTTTTAATTTTGGAACAGTAGAATGGAAAAAAGACACAAAATTAGAGGAACAGCATTATTTTTATTGAAATTTGGCAAACATGGGCATAAGTGTAATACAGTCCCGGCTCGATTATCCGAAAGCCTTGTGAAAATTTCACAGAAGATAATCCAGATTTTTTAAGCGAAGATGGCGTTACAAATGATGAACGCCCGAAATGTCAAAATCGCGCAGTGGTACCAACATTACAAAAAAAGTGTGCCATGGTAGGACAGCCACTCTTGTTCTCTAATGTTGGTACCACTGCGCGATTTTGCCATTTCGGGCGTTCACTGTTCGTAACGCCATCTTCGCTTAAAAATCTGGATAATCCAATCTTTGGAATAATGGAATCACGAAAAACACACTTTATTGCTGCCATATTCTTGATTGTCGAGAATTCTTAGATCCAAGATGGTTGTGATGAAATATTGGAAAAAGCATTTTGTAATTTAAATTCTATTTCTATGTAAAATCTACAATTCAAATTTACCTCAAATAGGTGTTTGCCTGTGTGGATCAATCGGACCGCGCACTGGACTCACAATCCAGAGGTCGCTGGTTCGAATCCTGAGGCGGACGCAAGTGTTAATATAGGTATTCTGTGCCCTCTCCCCGTGCCCATACCTTCACATTTTGGAGACCCGGGAGTCGCAAAATGAACGATACACGCCTGTGGATCCGTTGACGAAACCGCAAGGTTTAAGAGGGCCACATTATAAGGTGTTACGTCGATTCCGTTTTATTTTTCAAATAGGTGCAGTGGTTAGCATGGTTGCCTCTCAATGCACTTGGTGTTGGTTCGTTCCCAGTCGACCCCGGTAAATTTTCTTGAAACAACTCGAACTGTCAAAAATCCACCACACACATATCTTCCACATTGATCACACAAAAAACTGTGGTATCAAAATATCCACCGTAATCTACCGCGCTTACAAAAATAACAATACAACTCTCTTTTCGAGGAGAAATCTCACAATAGAGAACGCTAAGGCGAACAATTTGATTTTTTTTTTATTCAAATTCAAATCAAAGCAAATTTTAACAGTTTTGCCTAGCAAAAATTGTAAATTAAACTTGAATTTTCTTCGATACTTTCAAAGACTCTTTAACCCGCTTTAACCCCAATGAAAATATTTTCTAAATTTATCTGATATCTCAAACAATCTCTGCATCGATGCAATTTTCAGAACCTTTTATCAATAAAGTAAAGTAAAAAAAGTAAATCTTTCCCAGTTCCTGAGGGGAACACCCTTGAAGAGTATCGGGGCCGGCATTTACAAAGCGGATTCAGTGGCAGTTTCATTCTCAACTTAATGTTAACATGTTAAGGTTAATGTTAACATTCCATAGGTCGCCTCCCTAAAGTGTCGTGATAAGGTCCAGTTTGTGACGATACACTACCTTCCCTTTACTAAGCAATCGATTCCAGAAGGGAAAAGATCACCAGTAGTGTTGGTCCGAGCCGGGATTTGAACCCCGATCTACCGCTTACGAGGCGGAAGCGTTACCACTGGGCTACGTGGCTCGGTCTTTTATCAATGCTTACTTTAATGATTGAATTCTTTATCCTGATATTTGTATAATTGTTTAAATAAATTTCACGGGATTTCACGAAAATTTCCAAACTTCACGAATTTTAGGCTGCCCGCGAAATAGTAACAATTCAGTAACCCTAAAAATGTTCTAAAGTCCTATGTTATAACTATAGTTGTGAATAATGAAGGCGGATTTTTTAATTGTGATTTAAAGAACAGTTTGTTTAGAGTGCAGTACTGACTCGATTATCCGAAGCCCTTAGACAAACTTCACTTTATATAATCTTATCACGAAAAAAATAATTCATTGTCATATTTCGGATCGAATCAACAATGGCTACATAAAATGTCGATTAAATTTGTGTTAAATGTGTATTATATATCTTCGTGAAAAAAAAACCCCTAAAAATATGGTTCCACATCCGAGAAATGCTAAGAATTGGATAAATAATGCGCCCTCCATTAGGTAAAAAACTGAAACAGTTTCTTTTCTCCATACATTTTGACGACTTTTCCCATAAGAACCAGAAGCAATCAGTGGGAGGGGTTCCCATGGTCAGAATGAACTCAAATTTGGAATTTAGCCTAGTGATAGGCCAATCTTTGATTTCTGGGGGAATTTCCGGCGTTCGTCTGGGGGCTTGCGCCAGCCATCTGGCAGAATCTCCTAAAAATTGCCCAAGATTTGTGCCGATTGATTTTTTGCCAGACATCTGTCAGTAATTCCGCCCAATTGGGTACTAAAGCCCTATGTCAGATTTTATGTACAACCAAGTGTATAACGGTAAAAAACACGATTAAAAACCATTTCTGATCACTTTTTTTTTCATTATAATGCAAAAAAATTGACAAGACAACATTTTTTCGATGGATCAACTATGGTCTTCTTGGAACGAGCTGTCAAGTAGGAGCTTTTCTGTCAAGAAGGACCGCGAGGATAATTTTTAAAATTTGATTTAAAAATCCATTTTAAACTCTTTGTGGTCGTACAAAGGGTCATTGTACTCATAAAAATAAGCTTTATCGCTGTAAACAATAATATCAGCAATCTAAGCTTCATTTTAGGACCCAATTTTCGTCCGATTCCCATTGCCGTTTTGTGCAGCTCACAATGTCTCAACTTTCAGTCAAACTCAAGGGGTTGGAAACTCTTAGAGCTATAATTATTATGTCAACCAGTATATCAAAATATATGTTAGTATACTTATTATTTACTTTACATATCGCCAGTATACTTACCAATATACTGAGAGTATCTTAATATACTAACAGTTTATTGCTTTTCGGTTAGTATACTAACAAGTATACTGGAATATCGTTAATATACTCAGTATTTTAAAAAAATATTGAAGTTTCCAGCCCCTTGGTCAAACTTCACATATCCCCCAAGGTCCAATCCTAAGATATTCAATAAAAACCGAAAAAACTCCGTGCATTTTTGTCACTCTTCATATAAAAGAAGTTTCAATCTTGTCGTGCTATCTTGACACACCCTAAAAATTTATTTAAGTGCAACAAATAGCCAAAGGAATTTCAGGTCAGCACACGTTAGACACACGTATAAGCCCAACTACCGTAAATATTTGTAATTATAACTCAGGACTCCGACTCCGGCAACACAATTCAAATAAACTTCGAGACAATGCACAGAATGGTCATCCAAACAAAACGTGTTTGTTTTTTGTTTACATTGCGTGCTCTATTTTTTATTTATTCAACGTCGACAAGATAGCACGACAGCGTCGAACTGTGATTCGATCAATCAACTTTGGCCCTGTATAGCCCCATAGAAGAGAGCTGTCAGGTAAGATACTTTCTGTCATGTCAAACCAAAATTTTCAAAATTGATTCAAAAATCAATTTTAAACCATTTGTATTTATCATTGTGCTCAGAAAAATGAGTTTTGTGTGAAATAAAATAAGCAATCTGAACTCGATTTTAAATGCAACTGGAATAAATAATGTTTATTTTTATTATAAATTTTTATTAATATTTTTTACTGTGCTTAATAGATTAATCTGCTTTTTTCACAAAATATAATTTCACTACGAAAAAAAACTTATCACGTTGGAAACCCACGAAAATTTATCTGTCAATAATTTTTATCAACGCCTGCCAAGATTTTTACACGCACTAGATGTCGCCTTTTTGACATTCGATCAAAACGCACGACAAACGCTCGAAAATGGCAGGACTCAATCGACATCGAGCAGATAACGCTTCGAATCGCACGACCGCGGGACTGCAGTCTATCAGGGTTTCCTGATCCTGTCACGTAATATGCGAATCTGCTCTAACTGCTGTCACACGTTTGACACTTTCCCCCTTCTCTTTCACTCTCGCGCACATCAAGCGCGCTCCTCTCTCTCTCTCTCTCTCGTTCCCCCGTTCTCCGTTCCATAAACAAGAGACCGAGCAAAAAGGCAAGGAAAAAAAACATCACACACTTCTCTACTCCGCAAGTTCAGCGACGACGTTTCTGCCAAAAAAAAACGAAAAACCAGCAAAAAAACATTCATCGTTTCGCGTTTTCGGGCTCCGTTCCGCTTCGGGTGTGTGCGAACCATAAAGTGGTGACCATTTCCGGCGAATTCTCCGCGATTTCCGGTTCCGCGCAGTAAATTTGCTGAATTTTGGGCAAAACCTAAAAAGTGAAAGCCTAAATTCTGCGCTGTTTGTTTTCGTTCTCGGCTGCGGCGGCGACGCAGGATTCTGGAACAATCATCCTCCGGAGGACACACACCTGGTGGTGGTCACTTCCGGCGAAGGGCGCCAGCGCCCTCACGAGGGGACAAACGGAGTGTGAGTTTCGCCAAAAAGGAACCACCTTTTTTTTTGGTGCGCGCCTAACCCTTGGCGCACCAGCCGCCTACGCGAAAGCTTTTAACCCTTGAAGTGCCTCCTCCACCTCTTCAACCCTCCCCCACAAATGTCGGGTAGTTTTGCCTTTACGGTTACTATTATTCTCGCTAGTAGTTGTAGTTGTTGTTGGAGTCGAGACATTTTAGTCGTCGTCTCTTCGAATAATAATTCTCGTTTTTTTCGCGACCTTGCAATTTAATTTATGCACACAAACATTCTTTCGCGACTTCGAGCTTCCTTCTTTGCACAGAGAGTCACACAAGCAGGCTGCGAGTATTTCGTTTTTGACGTATTTGTTTGTTGTTTACTATTAATTTGCAGAGCGATTGGCCACTTCTTGTAAATTAAGCAAATTTCAACCAACTTTGAGTTCGATTAGTTCAATTAGCACATTTTATCGATATCGAGGGAGGAGGAGGCAATTCAATACAGCGAAAAAGAACAAAAGGATACTTGACGTTCACGTCTGTGTTTGGGAAATGCCAGTTTAGGCCACGACGGAACGTGGTCCAACGATTCAGAAGCGGCGCGGAACGTGGAACTGCAAGTCTCTCAAAATTCGTCGTCCAGATGCAGCAATGGAGCTCCGTTCAGCAAGGTTATTGCACCGGCAAAAGGTGCTGATGCTGACCAAAATAAGCTTCAAGCAACTTCGGAAGCAACTTTTAAGCGGAGCTTGCTAAGCCTTCTAACCACAAGTTAGAGGAAGAGTGGAATAGGGACAATCCTCCGTCTGCTCTGGGGTTCCTGGTAGACACGAAACGCCATCTGAAGAATCCACGGAGGTGCTCGAGTAATCCGGGTCCCCCCTAACCACAAGTTACACGAAGATTCATCTGGACGAGGTCATGCAAGGGGCACACCAGGGATGGTATTTACTCGTTTCCTCGCCGATGACGAGGGCTTTTAGATATCGTCCCTCGCTCAAATCATCAAATTTTTGGCGTTCTCCCAAAACTGCATCAAGAGAGCGAAGCGAAATCGACGCCGATGAAATAGCGAGCAACGAACAAACCGATGCGTAAGACGGAAAAAAATCTCTCACACAGCCAGTCCCGTCGCTCAAAAAGCAAGAGAAAGAGCAATCGTGAAATTCTCTCGCCCGTAAGCCCTGTAGAAATGAGTTCATTTGTGTGCGTGAGCTCCAGTGTATGTATACAGCAATTTCGTGTGCGTGCCTCTCCGGTTGGAACGATAGTTCCATCGGAGCCAGCGAGAGGGTATTTCTCGTCGATGTGATGGGCTTTCGATATTCGCGATAGCAAGCCGACCATCACTCGGCTGCGAAAGAGAAGAGAAATTTTAAGAGACGAGGAACGCACCGAAATATACATCAATGATAGTGCGATGGTGATGGTTTACCTACCCTGGGGCACACCTTCATCCCTTCAGATAAGCTACGGACTACGTTGGAAGTAATCTACCCCGAGACGAGACAAGACGCTATGACAACAAAAAGGACGACACGACTCAATGGACAATCTGGCCTCGTTTTAAACCTCCATGACTCCATTAATTGATACAACGTTATCTTTCATTCCAGATAAATCTTACGTAAATAAATTTCAATATTTGGAGTTGTAAACGCAGGACGATCCTATGGCCACCGGAAGTCGTTACTTTTGGATGGCCACGTTAAAAGTAAGAATAAAAAACCTTAAACTTAAGCCAACATTAAAACAATTTTATATTCTAGACCAACGATTGTCAAATCTAGACTACACCGTAATCACAGCAAGAAGCTTTGAAAAACAATCAATTCGAGACACATAACCTGCTCGCAAGCATGGCGAAGGAGTACGACTACCTGCTCAAGGTGCTGCTCGTCGGGGACAGCGACGTCGGCAAGCAGGAGATCCTGTCCGGGCTGGATGACGGCTCGGCCGAGAGCCCATTCTGCAGCGGGAGTGGTGAGTTTGGCTTTTTTAAATGCATTCCTTTTTTTACAATTACAAAATTATTGCACTTTGCTAGTTGGACCATTTTTGAAAAGAACAGACATCCAGATTGACCGGACTTGTCCAAAATCTGATTTTCATCTTTGCTAACATTTTAAAACACTCATTACAACTATTTTGACATGTCACTTGGTATATTGGACCATTTTTAAAAATTAACCGAGCTCGGAACGGACTCCGGATTGATCGGATTTGGCCAAAATCTGATTTTAATCTCTTTATGTATTTTAAATAACGCTTTACAAGTGTTTTGACATGTTGCTTGAAATTTTGGACCATTTTTAAAACGTAACCCAGATAGAACCGTTATTCCGGATCATGGTGTCGATCCAAATCCCGAAATAAAATTCCCTGACTTTTCCCTGACCTTCCAGACCACCATTTTTTTATTTTCTATTTTTTACTAGCATATTGTTTGGAGCGTTTTTATGGTTTCATGCATTTTCCTTTTTGAATATTGGAAATTTTAGATATTGAAAAACTTCAATGACTTTTTTATTTCATTTTTTTAACGATGGATTCTGCAAAAACTTAAAAACTTTTTTTTTATTTTGTCAATCATTTTTTTCTTATCGAAAATCCAAAATGAGCAACCATAAAAATGTTCTGTTTTTTTATCTGGTGATGTAATTTTAAATGTTGCCCTTTACCAAATAATCTAGAGTTTTTTTTAATAGGTTATAAACATATGAAACACAATAGCGTATAGGACCTTTTAAAAAAAACTCTAGAAATAATTAATAATTAAAATAAATTGTTGCAAATTTCAAACTGCGATTAGATAATTTCACTTCATTTTCTAAAGAAAATTTAAAGTTAAAAGTTTTCCAAAAAACATCAATTGAAAATTTGATTTAAAGAAGTCATGTTTAATTTTAAAATTCCGTAGTAACAGTTCAATAGGGCGAATCTGCGTCTATCCCTTTTGCTCAAGTGACAGTTTACGTAAAGTAAGAGGGATAGACTGCTTGTTTACAAACGCAGATTCGCCCTATTGAACTGTTACTACGGAAATACGGAATTGTTGCATTTTGCCGAATTTTAAAACAAATTAGGCCGATGCCAAAAGGTTGGATACAAAAACTTGAAAAAAAATATAATATTTTACAGAACCTTAAGAAAATAAATAAAACTGAAAAACTAAGAAAAATATTCAGTTAAATGTGAATTTTTCAAGTACATGTTTACGGTTTAAAAAATGATGTAGGTCTTTTTCAACAATGTTTGTATTTAAAGTAAGCGGTTTTCTGGATATTTGAAGAAAACATCTTCTTAAATAATTTTACAAAAAAAAATGTTTGCTATAAAATTTGAAAAAAAAATTTCTACCTTCTAGCCTACAGACGATCATTCACACGATCAATACATTTTATAAAAACAAAATACAACCTGCTCGAGCTTTTTAAAAAGTCATTTTTTATCAAACTTAGATATTTAGGTGTTTTAGAATAGATTCCAAATTTAAGCTCGATCTGACTACGGGGAAAAATATGTAAAATGTAGTTGTGCAATCCCTATGAAATCTCGGATGCTGGATCTTTACAGTCTGAACCCGATGCCTGATTTTTCTGTTACAATCTTATTGGAATTCCATATAAACTGTAAAACTGAATCAAATTTAAATAAAGAAAAATAATAAAATTTAAAATTGTAATAAATCCTCGATCTTGAGATTGTAAATTTAAGATACAGTTCATACTCGTTGATCTAACCAAAACGTCACTTAGAAAAATCGAAGCAAATTTTCCTACATCTTCTCAAAATTTCTCTAACCGAAAAAATAACTCCAAAAATACTTCAAATTTTAGGAATTTAAGAATTAGAGAATTTAAGAATTAGAGAATTTAAGAATTAGAGAATTTAAGAATTAGAGAATTTAAGAATTAGAGAATTTAAGAATTAGAGAATTTAAGAATTAGAGAATTTAAGAATTAGAGAATTTAAGAATTTAAGAATTTAAGAATTTAAGAATTTAAGAATTCAAGAATTTAAGAATTTAAGAATTTCGAAAAATATTTTTTTTCTAATAATTGTTTTTTTTATTTCTGAACATTGATATTTTTGATATTTTTTTCATATTTTTAAATATTTTAATTAAAAAATTTCGGATCTTTTGATTTTTTTAATGTTTTTTGCCTTTCTTACTAAAGAAAGGTATAGGTTTTACTTTAAGCCAGGACGTCATTTCCATCTTCGTAAATATGTCGATTCAGCATGAATTTTAATCGGAAAAATCGTCAAAAAATCACACTGCATCGATTTTCGACGCTCTATCGATTCACCTTGACAGAACTCGTCTATCTCCAACCCTCGAATTTTGAGAAAATAAATTCCGTGGAGGTCGAGTGATGTTCGTATGTGGTAAAATTTTGCTAAATTTTGTGTCGCGCCGTTCTCAGCTCCCATATATCCGATTTCGATTCTTCTAAATGCAGACGAAAGCTAGTGTGCTGAACCTGGGCGAGTTGCCGCGCAAATTTCGAAATATCCATCTGTTTTCGGATGCGGCCAGACTTTTCAACAAAATACACAGTTTTCAAATGAAAATATGGTCAATTTTTTTCATTTTCATATCTTTTATTTATCTCAAAAATTGCATTTTTCGAGCCCTACAACCTCCCAAATTTTCATCCAGATTCATAATATGGTTCTGGAGTTAGAGCCGTTTGATTGACCTACCATAAGAAAAAAAATCCCTAAAAAAAAGGTAAAAGCCCACCTGGTGACCTTCGCCAACATTTTTCATTTCTGATTTTATTCAAAATTTCTTGCTACATTCATAGTACAGACCATGAGTGAGCATCTGAAACAAATTCGACATCGATCGGCAATCCCGATCAATTTTTAGAACGATTTACTTTTTGCCTTTCTTACTAAAGAAAGGTATAGGTTTTACTTTAAGCCAGGACGTCATTTCCATCTTCGTAAATATGTCGATTCAGCATGAATTTTAATCGGAAAAATCGACAAAAAAATCACACTGCATCGATTTTCGACGCTTCGTCGCCAAGTCGACAAGTTGTCAAGTTGAGCTTCAAACACTGGCGCGAGAATGCTGGCGCATCTATTTTGTGGCTCGACTTATACTCATTTTGTAGTAACTTGTCTACCGATGTTTCCTACAACATGTAAGATATCGTAGCTTTTCGGTTTCTTTTGCCCTGTCCGTTTTTGCATATCTGTCCAATGTTTATGCAAAAACCTTTGTGACATAGGACATTCATCCGGCTACAATCATTTTGTTTCCCGTGCGCTCCTAAAATCGCCTAAATGTGACTTCATTTTCGTAAGTTTATTTAACAGGGTTCATTGGATTCCAATAGGAGCTTTCTAAGCTTTTCATCGTTTATATCGTTTTCAAAGTTTTCAATGCTGGCGACGCCAATGGCTTTCTACCTTAGGTTCTCGCGATTGAGTGTGTAGTGGTGCGGTTGTAAAAATAGCTATCTCTGACTCTGTCACATTCGTAGAAGCTGAATGGCTATCTTCCCTGCACCGTGCGGCACATGCGGTTCACTTATACCTCGGTTTTTCTTTGCGCCTACCGCGGTGTGCGTTGTCACTGGCGCATGGGAAGCTTGCTATGCTCGCGTTTGTCATAAACGCTTGTTTGATTAAGAATATGTACGATTAAAAATATTCTTTTGGTGAAAATTGCGTTTTTTGTTTCTTTTGGAAATCATATCATTTATAATACTTTGCTTTCGTCATAAGACTTTCTTCTTCTTCTAAACAAAGTCAATGTTATGAATTGAAAGAAGTTCTACCATCGTTATATTCTTTAGTAAGAAAGGCTCTATCTCACCCCAGGTGGGATTAAATCGGGTTTTTTAATACTGTTTTTTTTATTTTATTTCCTTATTTTTAGAATAATTCAATTTTGAATGTTGGAGCTGTAATTTTTTAATGTTTTGGTTTTTTTTATGTTCCTTCAAGAATGTTTACATTTAAAAAATATTTTTTCTGGTTGAATCCCATCTAAAATTCAAAGGCGGAGGCCAGCTTCTGATACTTCCAATCAAGCTAATATTTGGGATATAAGCACAGTACATCCACTGGAACATGCCCTAATAATAATTTTTGTTACATCCCAATGTCTGTATCTTTAGGAAAAAATTAAAATATGATTAAGATTAAAATTGAATGTATCCAGCATAAAAGAACACTAAATAAGGGAAAAAACATAACTCAAAAATTAAAAGAAATTAAATATTCAGAGTCAGTATGATTAAAAATGAGTTCATTTATTATGCATTTATTAAGGAAATCCTCAAAAACATATTAAAAAAATATCTCTTCATATTCTTCATCTTCATCTTTCTACTTTTCTTATTGAGAAAATACAAACAAAAATTTTCGGAAGAAAATTCAATTAATAAGAAATCGAAGTTCAATTAATAAGAAAAAAAAATCAATTTATCCTGATTCTTGATAATATTTTTCTTTATAAGTTGAAAGTAATTTTATCTCTCTCAATAATTGCTACCGCGCCAAATTCGCGCCGTCCGTAACAACCCTGTTTATTCCATATTTTTTGTTTTATTTCTTTAACTCTTGAATTTAATTCTTTAATTTCTAATTTTATTTCACCATCACTATTTTGCTTACATTTAAGATTACACAAAATTAGATTACTTTGTATCATTTTTAAATCATAGTTCAGTTTAATTTTGAGGAAAATAAAAATTTAGATAACGAATACTAAAGTGAAATTTTGGAAAATTTTCTAACCTTGCAATTTTTTTAGAATTTCAGAATAAGAATCTAAAAAAATAAGAAATCATCAATTCCAAAATATCAGAATTTCAGAATTTTAACAATTTAGAAAATTTGAGCTTTAGAATTTTAGATTTCTTTTTAATTTTTAAATTTTCGAGCTCTTTAACTTTTGAATTTTTTAATCATTAAATTTTTCTGACAAAATGTATGATGTTCTCTATGGTCCCTATATGCTGAGCAGACGGCCAATTTTAGAACAAATCTCTGAGGATGGTGGGGCAATTGCCTCATATTGTCCCACCCCAAAGTTAAAGAACGAGAGGATAGTCCTCACGAAAAGAAACGTGAGGAAAGTGCTATTTTGCGAGAGTATAGTCCTCTCACGTGTTCATTCGTTCATTGAAACAGTTCATCCTATTGAGTGGCTTATATGGACAAATGACCGCCACTAAGTCACCGAACCATGGTGGCCCATACGGCAAAGGCACGGTTCAATCTGCCGAAGATCTTGGGTTCGAGTCTCGGTACCGGTAGTGTTTTTTGACAGATGAATTTTTTTGAAGATGCACTCATGAGTAAAGTACTCTCGGTAATTTCGGGATTTATCCTCTCCGTCCACACACAGTACCATTTTACTACCGAATCGTGCTCTTTAACCTCTCGTGCCCAGTTCTGGGTGTATGTGCGCTAGTAATTTGTAATTTTCAGTTGAACGCAAATCCAAATTATTTGATTTTTAAACCTAAACATATTGCAAACAAGCAACGCGCGAAGAAATGCCAAATGCAACTTTTCGTTGCTGTTCCTTTTCTTCGTGACCCTTTTCTTAAGCATTTTTTTACATGGAGTTTTGCGTTCCTTCCGGATGACCAATATAAAAAATTAAATATTATCAATGTTGCAAAGTTTGGCCTGGACGACATTCAAATACAGCATCAAGGGCGAATTTTCAAAAAGAAATGAAATTTTGTAGTAATATTTTTAAGATCATCGAAATTCCCTGACCCAGCTTAAAATTCCCTGACTTTCCCTGACTTTTCCAGGTCAAATAAAATTCCCTGACAATTCCAGGTTTTCCCTGACTTTTCCAGAAATCGACACCATGCCGGATTGAACGGATTTGACCAAAATCTGATTTTTCATCTCTTCATACGATTTAAATCACTTATTACAAGTGTTTTGACATGTCGCCTGACATATTGGACCATTTTTTTAAGGTGTAACCTAGCTCGGAATGGACATCCGGATTGACCGGATTTGGACAGAATCCGATTTAAATCTTTTCTCACACATTTTAAAACAACAATTACAAGTGTTTTGACATGTCGCTTGCTATATTGGACCATTTTTTCAAAATGTGACCTAGGACCGGACTTCCGGATTGACCGGAAATGATAAAAATTGCCCAGAATAACAATTTAAAGTTAACCATAACCCGCTTTTCTATCCCTCACCCAGCGGCCTACAAAACCACCACCATCCTGCTGGACGGCAAGCGCGTCAAGCTGCAGGTGTGGGACACTTCCGGCCAGGGCCGGTTCTGCACCATCATCCGGTCCTACTCGCGCGGCGCCCAGGGCATCATCCTCGTGTACGACATCACCAACAAGTGGAGCTTCGACGGCCTGAGCCGATGGCTCAAGGAGGTCGAGGAGCACGCCCCGGGCGTGCCCAAGGTCCTCGTCGGGAACCGGCTGCATCTGGCGTTCAAGCGCCAGGTCGCGGCCAAACAAGCGGAACTGTACGCGTCCCGGAACAAGATGGCCTGCTTCGAGATTTCCCCCCTCTGCGACTTCAACATCCGCGAGTCGTTCTGCGAGCTCGCTCGGATGGCCCTGCACCGGAACGGGATGGAGCGGTTGTGGCGCTCGAACCGGGTCCTTCCGCTGCAGGAGCTGTGCTGCCGGACGATCGTGCGCCGGACCAGCGTGTACGCCATCGACAGTCTACCCCTGCCGCCGTCGGTCAAGTCGTACCTCAAGTCGTACGCGCTGACCTCGTCCCAGTGTCTGAGCAGTTCCCACCAGGCGCAGGCCCTGCTCGCCCACAACGGACGGCCACTGGCGCCGCTCGCCTCGAACGCCAAGAACCTCAAGTGCAAAACGCCCACCGGAAGTGGCAGCGGCCAGTGGCACCGGAGCAGCGGAACGGGGATCGGAGCGGGCGGGGGCATCGGGAACAACGTGCGCAACAGTTGCGTCATTTCCTGATTGGGCCGGGCCCTGCGGCGGCTGGTGGTTCTGGCGCGGCCACGACGGCGGAGCAGTTCCGGCCGGAAGAACCAGCAGCAGCAGGGCGGTTGTTGTTTTTAGAGGTTAAGCGAAGGAAGGTTAGTCGTTTTCTTTTTCTTTATTTTTGCCTTTTTTTCTTTTTATGTTTGTCTCAATAATTTTTAATCTGTTTATTTGTATTAAGGAGCTCAAAGTATGATTATTATTTGCCTTTTTTAGCGTGGAACGGCCTCAGTTTTATAGGAGGAAGTGAAATCGACTCAAAGTGATCCAGAATTGAGGTTAGACATTATTGTACATCACCCGCTTTCGGTGGGATGACAGTTTTACTGAATTTAAATTCGAAATATATAATTCTAAAATACCTTTTCAAACGGCGTAACCTTACAAAAAAAATGAAATTTTGAAAAGTTTGACAATTTTGACAATTTTGTCAATTTTGTCAATTTTGTCAATTTTGTCAATTTTGTCATTTTGTCAATTTTGACAATTTTGACAATTTTGACAATTTTGCCAATTTTGACAATTTTGGCAAATCTGACAGTTTGGACAATTTTGACAATTTTTACAATTTTGACAATTTTGACAATTTTGACAATTTTGGCAATTTTGACAATTTTGGCAATTTTGACAATTTTGACAATTTTGACAATTTTGACATTGTTGACAATTTTGACAATTTTGACATGTTTGACAATTTTGAAAATTTTGACAATTTTGACAATTTTGACAATTTTGACAATTTTGAAAATTTTGAAAATTTTGACAATTTTGACAATTTTGACAATTTTGACAATTTTGACAATTTTGACAATTTTGACAATTTTGACAATTTTGACAATTTTGACAATTTTGACAATTTTGACAATTTGGACAATTTTGACAATTTTGACAATTTTGACAATTTTGACAATTTTCACAATTTTTACAATTTTTACAATTTTGACAATTTTGACAATTTTGACAATTTTGACAATTTTGACAATTTTGACAATTTTGACAATTTGACAATTTTGACAATTTTGACCATTTTGACAATTTTGACAATTTTGACAATTTTGCCAATTTTGTCAATTTTGACATGTTTGACAATTTTGACAATTTTGACAATTTTGAAAATTTTGACAATTTTGACAATTTTGACAATTTTGACAATTTTGACAATTTTGACAATTTTGACAATTTTGACTATGTTGACAATGATGACAATTTTGAAAATTTTGACAATTTTGACAATTTTGACAATTTTGACAATTTTGACAATTTTGACAATTTGGACAATTTTGACAATTTTGACAATTTTGACAATTTTGATAATTTTGACAATTTTGGACAATTTGGACAACTTTTACAATTTTGACAATTTTGAAGAAATTTTACTTTTTAAACAATGTTGACAATTTTGTCAGCTGTGTTTCTTTGACGTGAAAGGCATTTGGTGAAAGAGTAAATTTGGCTTTCTGTCGATTGAAGTGAGAAAGGTCGAATGTAAAAAGGTCGAAACGGTTGAAAATCGACCTGGAAGTATAGGGTCGAATGTCGAAATTTCGTTAACTCCTAACTTAAATGTAGGACGTTCCATGCCTATTTTAAGTTCCAAAAATAAATCGTTTATTGTACAGATTATTTGCTTCTTTTTCTGTTTTTACACTTGAAAAAAACATATAACTCTCAGCAAAAAATGAGATTTGCGCGCGCAGCAAGAGAAAAAAAACGGAAATTCAAAAGTGAGTGTGAGTGAGCGACCCCCAAAACAAAACGTTGTGGTACATTGCATTTTAGTGTGTAAGGGCAAAATTTAAGCAAAAAGAAGAATAAAAAAAACAAGCAGTAATAACTTATCCGATTATGTAATCGATAATAATACCAAATACTAATTTTATACATTTACCCTAAATTATGGAATATTCGTAACGTAAACAAAAAGCAAAAAATACACACAAAAAAAGAACTAAACAAAAGTTGTAAACATATTGCGTTAAGGGTACTAATATCGTGACAAAACAAAAACAAACTTAACATTATTTCCCTAGTTGGGTAAGACCTTTTGTAACGAGATATTGTGAGGAACAAAACAGCAAACTTTTTACAAAACAAAACAAAACAAACGAAACCCGCAAACCAGATGGCTATCAAGTTGTGACACGTCCAAAATTTCTCAACCTCAAAGCAACCAAAATTTCTGTCCGTAAAATCTAACCTCTAATTATTTTTCTACGTAAAAAAAACAAACGAAAACTTATCGCATAAACAAAACTTATTATTCAGTGTTGCCATACGCGTGAGTGAGAAGATGTTTCGATTTAGACTTTTTTTTCTCCGCAAAATTTAGTTTTGCCCAAAATTGATAGAAACGTGTAATCTCAGAGAGAGCGAGCGAGCGACAGCGTGTGAAGAGTGACAGTTGAAGAGTTTCAAAATGGCGGCTCACACACAAATATATACACTCAAGCAAAAACATATACAAAAGCTTTGCAGCTTTGCTCCGATTGTGAATGTGAGTGTGTGTAAAAGCGATCTTTTTTCGCAGAAGGAAACAAAAATTGACTGAAAAAAATATTATAACGATTTTCTTTTTTGAAAACACATACACAAAACAAAACTGGCAGCACTTACACCGAACACTGAAACAAATCTACACACCGACCCTTCTCTCCTGTACCGGAAAGTTCAAACCGCGGCGCGTTAGTTTTGAATGTGTTGATTATTTTCCCCGAGAAGGTGTGTTAAAAACAAACAAAAACAAAGCAACCCAACTTACCGAGAGAAACACTGAAAACAATCCTAGCAAGTCGTTTATAATCCCGTAGGGTTTTTTCTACTGTAACTTTTTTCCTCCGTGTATAATCGTGTATTAATCACAAGTAAACAAACAAACACAGCTACACTGACATTTAAGCAACACCAACACATTAACTAACCCACATCTTGTATTGTAAGTAAAAAAGAAAACACTGGAATAAAAGCAGTGACAGTTTTGGAACCGTTTTCGGCACGGAACTCGAAAGTATTCAAACAAATTTTCAAAAAGGTTTTTTTGTCGCCATGAGCGCGCACCCCTCCCCCTCTTCTCACACATTTCTGTAAATAAAAGCATCTGTATTGTAGTAATGGTAAAGTTATATATTATATTCGCGCGAAATACACAACAAAAATATGCAAAAACAAAAAAAAACAAAAAAATAGCGTTGAAGTTTGGATCAGTGTATTGATTCTAAAAATATCCGAAAGCATTTACAACTCATTAATGTCATCTACTCTATTCCTGCCATTTTTTTTAAGTATTTCAAAAAATTAAAATAAAAAACGTATTTCAAATATTGGAGTTTTGATAATACAAATTTAAGAATTCTTGCTAAGAATTTTGAAAATTGAGAAAAAGAACAAAAAAATATTACGATTTTTTTTTGTATTTTACAACTGTATGATTTCAGAATGCGATAATTTGATTTATTAATTTTACAAAATGTTGTGTCAGAAACTAAAATTTTAATTTAATATTTCATAATTATATCATTTAAGTATTTTAGAATGCTAAAATTTAACTTTTTTTTACAAAGAAATTTTAAATTTTTTCGATTTTTTCCGATTTAAAAAAAAATCAATCTTAAAAAATGTTTTTTTGTATTTTTAATTTTTTTAGAAATTTTTCATTTTAAAACTTATTTGAATTTTGATTTTTGAAATTTGAATATTTAATTTTGATTTTTTTCAGAATTTTTATTTTTTTTGCATTTTTAAATATCTTTGAACTTTTATTTAATTTTTTTAATATTAAAACTTTAAAATTTTTAAATTTTTTTATATTTTATTTTTTTTGTTATTTTTCGTTTTTTTAGAAAAAAATTGTAAAAAAATCATTTTTTTTCCTTTTTTTTTTAATTTTATTTGTGGATATTTTTTTAAATTTTTGATTTTCTAATTTTTGAATTTTTTCAACTTTTGATTTTTCTGTATAATTTTTGTTTTATTACTCTTCTATTTTTCCAAATTTTATAAAATTTGGTAAAATTGAATTTGCAATCAAAAAATACTTTAGTGAAATCAAAGAAGCAAAACATAGAGAATTTTCTCAGCTTTTCAAAAATATTTTTTTCAAAACTGGGCTAACATGTGCACTTATTTAAAAAAATGAAAAACTGCGAATATTTAAGAAAAAAGTCACTTAATTTTCCAAATTTTATAAAAGTTTTTAATTTTTAATTTTTTAATTTTTTTAAATTTTTTTAAAGTTAATTTTTTTTCAAAATTTTATTTCCATGAGATTTTTTTGCTTTTTTAATTTTATGGCTTTGTTTTAGATTGTTTACTTTTAGAATTATTTATTATTTTTAATATTTTGAATTTTAGAAATTTAATGATAGATTTTTTTTGAAATTGAAGAACTATATTTCGTCATCGTCGTTTTGAAGAATTGAAGCATTTGAGCAGTTCTCTAAGATTTCGGTAATTCGATTTTTTTTTGTATTTTTTAATCCGATTGAAACTTTTTTGGTGCCTTCGGTATGCCCAAAGAAGCCATTTTGCATCATTAGTTTGTCCATATAATTTTCCGTACAAATTTGGCAGCTGTCC
The DNA here is from genome assembly GCF_016801865.2 of Culex pipiens pallens. Classification (NCBI taxonomy): domain Eukaryota; kingdom Metazoa; phylum Arthropoda; class Insecta; order Diptera; family Culicidae; genus Culex; species Culex pipiens. Next base: position 21,822,345 of record NC_068937.1, read on the forward strand.
ATACAAAAATGATGTATGAAAATTCAAAAATCTGTATCTTTTGAAGGAATTTTTTGATCGATTTGGTGTCTTTGGCAAAGTTGTAGGTATGGATACGGACTACACTGGAAAAAAAATGACACGATAAAAAAAATTGGTGATTTTTTTATTTAACTTTTTATCACTAAAACTTGATTTGCAAAAAAACACTATTTTTATTTTTTTATTTTTTGATATGTTTTAGAGGACATTTAATGCCAACATTTCAGAAATTTCCAGGTTGTGCAAATAATCATTTAACGAGTTATGATTTTTTTAATCAATACTGATTTTTTCAAAAAATCGAAATGTTGGTCGCAAAATTTTTTCAACCTCATTTTTCGATGTAAAATTGAATTTGCAATCAAAAAGTACTTCAGTGAAATTTTGATAAAGTTTACCGTTTTCAAGTAAAATCCATTTTTAAGTGACTTTTTTCTTAAATATTCGCAGTTTTTCATTTTTTTAAATAAGTGCACATGTTAGCCCAATTTTGAAAAAAATATTTTTGAAAAGCTGAGAAAATTCTCTATGTTTTGCTTCTTTGATTTCACTAAAGTATTTTTTGATTGCAAATTCAATTTTACATCGAAAAATGAGGTTGAAAATTTTTTGCGACCAAGATTTCGATCTTTTGAAAAAATCAGTATTGATTAAAAAATTCATAACTTGGTCAATGATTTTTTGCACATCCTGGAAATTTCTGAAATGTTGGCATTTTATGTCCTCTAAAACATATAAAAAAAAAAGAAATTAAAAATAGTGTTTTTTTACAAACAAAGTTTTAGTGATAAAAAGTTAAATAAAAAAATCATCAAATTTTTTTTACCGTGTATCATTTTTTTCCAGTGTAGTCCGTATCCATACCTACAACTTTGCCGAAGACACCAAATCGTTCAAAAAATTCCTTCAAAAGATATAGATTTTTGAATTTTCATACATATTTTTTGTATGGACCGCTGCCAAATTTGTATGGAAAATTATATGGATAAACTAATGATGCAAAATGGCTTCTTTGGGCATACCGAAGGCACCAAAAAAGTTTCAGTCGGATAAAAAAATACAAAAACTAAAATTGAAGGAAAAAGACCGATTCCGTAGAGAATTGCTCATTTTAGAATTTGTGATGCTATGACTTAAAAAAAAATAATTTCCATATTTTTAGTTTTGGTTTAGGTTTTTAGTTTTGCTTTTTTAAATTAATAGATGTTTCAATACAGTTTTTGTTGGTATTTTATTGTATTATTTCTTCCATATTTCTGTTAAGCAAAATAAACAAAGCATAGAATAGAAATTAGAAATATTTTTAGGCTTGGATTTTTTTTAATTTTAGAAGCTACGTTTATTTTAATTTTTTAGTAATTAAAAATCCGTGAACAATTAAATGTTTGCTACTTAGAATTTTGGTGATTTTAACATGGTTTGAGCCATTTGTTTAGGAAAGTCTACAAACATTTTAAAACTTGAGTAGCTAATTTTATCAAACTTTTAAAAGCTTATATTTTTTTATTTTTTTTATTTTTTAATTTTTTTTAAATTTTTTAAATTTTTTACAGTTTTAATTTTTTCAAACAATTTTAATTTTTTTTTCAATAATTGGAAATTTTAAAAAATTTCTATCTTTTCCGATTTTTAAAAAGTTTTTAATCCTAAAAATTTTTATTTTCTTTTCTTATTTTTCAAACTTTTTAAATTTTTTGAACTTAGGGGAAACTCTCGTATGTTTGGCAGGTGAATGACAAAGTTCTGACCTGCCAACATTAGAGGCACGCTGGAATTAGATGCTGTTCCCCTAATTGTTTTCTTGTTGGTTTATTTTTTGAATCTTTATGTTTTTTTTTTTTAAATTTTTCCTTTTTTTAATATTTAAATTTATTATACTTTTTGTTTTTTTTTAATTTTTTTTTAATTTTTATGAAATTTTTGAAAACGATTTTTTTGTAATTTTTTTCAAACCTTTTATTTTTTTAATTTTTTTTTTAAATTTATTTTTTTTGTTTTCAAAATTTTTAATTTTTTGATTTAGGGCGAATTGGGACACATGGGGCGAATTGGGACAGCAGTTTTTGCAATGCTAGAGCACAATATTTTGATTTTTCTGGTTGATTTCGGATAGAACAGACTTAGACCCACAAAATGTGTTCATCCATTTCCAAATTTAAAATCTTTAAGTGCTCTGAACACTGTTGTCCCTATTCAGACCGTAGTCCCGATTCACCCCAGATGACGGTACGGTTTTTATTTTTAGAAATAAAAATCCGTGGAAAATTTAATATTTGCTACTTAGATTGTTAAAGATTTTTTACATGGTTTGAGCCTTTTGTTTAGGGAAGTCAACCAATATTTTAAAACATGAGAAGTTAATTTTTGAAACTTTTACTTACTTTACTTTACTTACTTTTACTGCTCGTACAACCTCCGGGTCATGAGCTGTCTCCAGATGCGCTGCCACTGGACTCGGTCCTGGGCTGCTACTCTCCAATTCCGCTGCGGAACTCCCACACTTTCCAGATCTTCCTCCACTTGGTTCAACCACCGTGCACGTTGCGCCCCCCTCCGCCGCGTTCCAGCCGGCTCCGAATTAAACACCAACTTCACCGGATTGATAGTCTGGTTCGGTTGGCGCGCATCCAGCGCGTCCGGCATTCTTGCGACGTGTCCGGCCCACCGGATTCGGCCAGCCTTGGCGACCTTCCGAATACTTGGCTTGCCGTAGAGTTGCGCCAGCTCGTGGTTCATCCTTCTCCTCCATACGGTGTTCTCACGCACGCCGCCAAAGATCGTCCTAAGCACTCGTCGCTCGAAAACTTCAAGCGCTTGCAGGTCCTCCTCGAGCATCGTCCACGTCTCGTGCCCGTAGAGGACGACGGGTCTTATCAGCGTTTCGTACATGGTACACTTTGTACGCCGGGAAAGGTGACCAGACCGTAAGGTCTTGTGGAGTCCGTAGTAGGCACGACTACCGGTGATGATGCGCCTCCGAATTTCTCTGCTGCAGTTGTTGTCCGACGTAACCAACGATCCGAGGTACACAAACTCCTCCACAACCTCGAACTCGTCGCCGTCGATCGTCACGCTCGGTCCTATGCGAGTCCTAAGGGACTCGGTTCCTCCTGCCAGCAGATACTTCGTCTTCGCAACATTCACCTTCAATCCAACCTTATCCGCTTCCCGCTTCAATTCGGTGTACCGCCTGGCCACCTCCTCGAAAGTTCTGCCGACAATGTCCATGTCGTCGGCATAGCAGATGAACTGGCTGGATCGGTTGATAATCGTGCCCCGCATGTTGAAGCCCGCCCGCCTCATAACACCTTCAAGCCCAATGTTGAAACAGAGGCCGGAGATACCGTCGCCTTGTCGCAGTCCCTTGCGCGATTCGATCGGGTCGGACATCGCACCCGAAATCTTCACGCTGCACCGCGCCCCGTCCATCGTTGATTTCACTAGTCTGATCAGCTTCCCGGGAAAGCCGTTCTCGTACATGATCTTCCATAGCTCTTCGCGATCGACCGAGTCGTACGCGGCTTTGAAATCGATGAACAGGTGGTGCGTCGGGATCTGGTATTCGCGACATTTTTGGAGGATTTGGCGTAGCAAAAAGATTTGGTCCGTCGTCGATTTCCCCTCCACGAAACCGGCTTGGTACGTCCCAACGAAATCCTTTGCTCGCTCCGACAGACGACAGAAAATGATCTGAGACAGCACTTTGTAGGCCGCGTTGAGAATGGTGATAGCTCGATAGTTCTCACATTCCAACTTGTCCCCCTTCTTGTAGATCGGGCATATTACTCCCTCTTTCCACTCCTCCGGTAGCTGTTCTGTGTCCCAGACCTTGACTATCAGCCGGTGTAGACAGGCCGCCAGCTTGTCCGGGCCCATCTTGATGAGTTCAGCACCGATACCATCCTTACCCGCTGCTTTGTTGTTCTTCAGCTTCTTGATGGCATCCTTAACTTCCCTCATCGTGGGTGCTGGCTCGTCCTCGCCGTCCACCATACCGCTGACGTCGTTTCCCCCGTCGCCCTGGTACTCCGCCTCTGGGCCGTTCAGGTGCTCGTCGAAATGCTGCTTCCACCTTTCGATCACCTCACGCTCGTCCGTCAAGATTCCCCCGTCCTTATCCCGGCACATTTCGGCCCGCGGCATGAAGCCTTTCCGGGATTGACTGAGTTTCTTGTAGAACTTTCGCGTTTCGTTGGAGCGATACAGCTGTTCCATGTCCTGGCACTCCAACTCTTCCAGGCGGCGCTTCTTGTCCCGAAAGAGATGGGTTTGCTGTCTTCGCAACTGTTTGTACGACTCCTTGTTCCCACGGGTGTTGTGCAGCAGCCACTTGTCCCGCGCTGCTTTCTTCTCGTCCCAAATCGCCTGACATTCCTCGTCGAACCAGCCGTTCCGTCGAACTCGGTCCACGTACCCGATGGCGCTCGATGCCGCTGCGTTGATGGCTGCTTCCATATGGCTCCAGCAGGCCTCCAGAGGGGCTTCGGCAAGCTCACCCTCGTCAGGCAACGCAGCTTCGAGTTCCCGCGCGTACTGGGTAGCGACCTCATGGTCCTTGAGTCGCTCCAGGTTATACCGCTGCGGGCGACGGTACCGGATCTTGTTGACCTCGGACAGGCGTTGGCGCAGCTTTGCCACCACCAGGTAGTGGTCCGAGTCGATGTCCGCGCCACGGTAGGTTCTGACGTCGATTATGTCCGAGAAGTGCCGACCATCAATGAGAACATGGTCGATTTGCGTCTCCGTGTCGTTTGGTGATCTCCAGGTGTACTTGTATAGGGAGGTGTGCTGGAAGAAGGTACTACGTATGGCCATGTTTCGGGAGGTAGCGAAATCGATGAGTCGTAGGCCGTTCTCGTTCGTCTGCTGGTGAGCGCTGAACCTCCCAATAACCGGTCTAAACTCCTCCTCCTGGCCGACTTGAGCGTTTAAGTCGCCGATGACAATCTTGACGTCGTGTTTTGGACACTTCCTGTACTCGCGGTCAAGAAGCTCGTAGAAAGCGTCCTTGTCATCGGCGTCGCTTCCCATGTGCGGGCTGTGCACGTTGATGATGCTCAGGTTGAAGAATCGGCCCTTGATTCTCAACCGGCACATTCTGTCGTTGACTGGCCACCAACCAATCACGCGCTTCGACATTTCGCCCAACACTATAAAAGCTGTCCCCAGCTCGTGTGTATTGCCGCCGCTCCAATACATAGTGTAGTCACCGTACTCCCGGTGGTCCTTCCCCGTCCAGCACACCTCCTGCAGCGCCACGACTTCGAGACCGCGGACCCGCAATTCGTTGGAAAGAATGCGGTCGCTCCCATCGAAGTTGAGAGACCTGCAGTTCCACGTCCCGAGTTTCCAATCCCTGGATCCCCGAAAATCGGGTCGGCGATTGGATCGGCTCGCATCTGGAGCTCTCTGCACTACTGTTTTACGGCGGGTGCGTGTAGCCATCACCAACCCCCTGTCTCGCCGGAGGACCGTCGTACCAGGACTGTTTAGAGTCCCACCCTGGCACTGGGACTGTTAATCAGCCGCCCCTAACCTGGGGAACAGACGCTGTTTCGAGCCGCCCCTAACCTGGGGAACAGCCGCTCGAAGTGGGGGGGGGGGGGGGGCTGAACTCTATCCGCTGTAAGCCGCCCCTAACATGGAGAACAGACGCTTACCTCGACTATGGAGCCAGACACCAGTTTCTTCGAGCCGCCCCTAACCTGGGGAACAGACGCTCGAAATGGGGGGGGGGGTTCGCTCACCTCTTCAGAGCCGCCCCTAACCTGGGAACAGCCGCTCACGGGGAAAGGGAGTCGAAACCCCACGTTGTTTTGGGCCGCCCCTAACCTGGGGTACAGCCGCCCAAAAACAGGATGCGGAGGGGGAAAGGGGGGCTTTGGTGCACGTACGCAACGGTCACTTGCGTTCACTTTCCCTTTAATTTTCTTTTTAATTTTTACAATAAAAAACTTTTTGCCGATTTTTTGTCGCACTACTATTTCACTCCGACCCACTGTGCGCCTTCCAAAACTCTTCCACACTTCCAAGCAACACCACACGCAGACCGTTCGTGACGACGACGGTACGATCACACAACACTACCGCGATGCGAAGGAACGAAGACGACGACGACGACGACGAGCTTCTTGTTGCCGGGGAGCACTTTATTGTTCACTTGTTTGGCCAGATCTGAACCGCAAGATCGACCAATTTTTCGTGCGAAATATTGGCGATTTCGCGATCGCTGGACGCGGATTTTGTTTTGCACCGCTTCACTATAGGTTCCAACACCTGCTGACGGGAACTTCACGTCGCGGTAAACCGGATAACCACGGATTCGCGAGTAAATTCGACGGACCGGCCGAAGTACAACACCGCGTTAGTACGCACGCACACTAACTTTTAGATGAAACTTTTAGATTTTTTAAAAACAAAATTTTGAATATTTGAAATTTTAAGATCTTTTAAATAAAAAAATATGTTAGATTTTTATAATTTTTTGAATTAAATTTTTTTAAGCTAATTTTAATTTTTTTGACATCTAAAAAATTGGAAGTCTTGAGATTTTTTAAAATTAAAAAAACTTTTATGTCTTCATCGTCGTCTTAAAGAATTGAAGCATGCTACATTTTAAGATGCACAGATTAAAAAAATATGTTCAGAATTCAAGAATTATGAAATTTTCAATTTACAAACATTAAGGTTTTGATTTAGATTTTTAGTTTTGTTTTTTTTTTTAATTTTTTAGAAGTTATGAGTTTTTGCTACTATTTTATGGTGTTATTTCTTCCATATTTCTGTCAAGCAAAATAAAAAAAAACATAATAGAAAATTTAAAGATTTTTAGGTAAGGTTTTTTTTTAATTAGCATCTTTTTTCATGGTTTGATTCTAGTAGTTGGGTACTAAAGCCCTATGTAAATTTTTATGTACAACGGTAAAAAACACGATTAAAAACCCTTTCTGATCACTTTTTTTTCATTTAAAAGCAAAAAAAAAAAAAATTACAAGACAACATTTTTTCGATGGATCAACTATGGTCCCCTTGGAACGAGCTGTCAAGTAAGAGCTTTTCTGTCAAGAAGGACCGCTAGGTTAATTTTTAAAAATTGATTTAAAAATCCATTTTAAACTCTTTGTGGTCCTACATAGGGTCATTGTACTCAGAAAAATAAGCTTTATCGCTGTGAACAAAAATATCAGCAATCTAAGCTTCATTTTAGGACCCAATTAAAAATCCGTGAAAAAAATAATTAATAAGGCTATCAACATTTTAGAACATGAGTAGCATATTATTTTGCAAACTTTCAGATTTCTGTTAAACTTTGCAATTTTGTTATATTTTAAAAAAATTCAAAACTTTAATTTTTAATTTTTATAGTTTTTTTTATTTTTATTTTTTGAAGTAAATTTTTAATTTTTTTCAGATCTTTATTTTTTTGAGCTTTTCAAATTTTAATTTTTTGTTTATTTTTTGGAACATTTAAATTATTTACAATTTTTTAATTTAATTTTCGTTTTTTTGCATGAAAATTTTAGTTTTTGATTTAGAATTTTAAAAGCTCAGAATTTTGAAAGTCTTGATTATTGTTTTTTCTTAAGTTAGGCTGTTACCAATATTTTTCAAAGTTTTTGTCTCCCCATCTTTCAAAAACGGTCTGAAAAATCAAGGGGCAAAACTTGTTTTTTTTTTTGAGAAACTTCAATGATTTTAATAGTGGAATCGGCTAAAAACAATTTAAAGTGCATTTCCTTGCGTTTAAAATCATTTTTAACATGTTTGAGTTAATTCAAAAATGTTTTGAGTTTTTCTGAATATTTTTTGTACAGAAGCGGTTCAGCTAGGCTTGCTTAAGAACCCTACAAAAAAATAATCACATTCTGAAAATCTCCATATGAAATCCGATTTTCGTGCTAACTATTTTTTGACAGCCGAAAAAAAACCGCTTAATCTACCTACCTTGGATAAAACCTACCTTGGAGAGGAAGACTCAGTCGTTGCTATAACCACAACAAGGAACAATGTTGACCGTGTAACAATAACCCAACAGGGAGTAGTTCTTCCTTGAGCGTGTAGTGACAGCTAGCAATGTTTACTTTTGACACGGAAGATTTTCATAGTCCAACCAGTAGTTCTAACAGTAAACAACTTTATTACGTACGATTAAACAATTAATCAATTAACAAAAAATACTATTTCACAACTAGTACCTACAAACCTACAAACCGAAGACGAATTCCTAAATCATCTCCGAAAAAATCGAAAAGACAAACCTACATGATCAGTCGCTGCCGCTGATCGTCGCCGTACCCGCAGTCGTACGCGTCCTTCATCGAGTCCGCGTCGGACATGTTCTCGAGCTCGAGCGCGGTCGTGGTCACGTCCCGGCTGGTCGCCGCCAACCCATCTCCGCCGGAACCCGTCGTCGCCATCGATCCGGGTGGAATGGCCGGTGGCGTTTCCAGCGTCAGTTCGGTGTGCGTGGCCGTGTGGTGGATCTGGGGCGCGCCCTGGAACATCTTCACCTCGGAGGCGTCGATCGTGGACAGTTCCGGGTTGTGGAAGTGCATGCCGACGTTGAACTTGTGCTGGAAGCGGCGCCGGTAGACGTACGCGAGGGAACCGACGACGAGGGTGAGGGTGGTGAGGCCGAACAGGACGTGCCAGATGGTGGAGGCGGTGGAGTCTGAGGGGGGGCTGGTTGAGGGTTCGTGGAGGGATTCTAGGGGGTGGGTGACGAGGGGAGTTTCGTTGTCGTCGTTGGGTTTTCGGGGGCATTGGTCGCCCTCGCGGACGGTTTCGCCTTCGTAGCAGATGCACTTGGGGCCGAGTTCGGCGGGGACGCAGACTACGCTGCAGTTGGCGCGTTCGCAGTTGTTGGTGATCATGGGTTGGCGGGACTCCTGCACGACTAGCAGGTGGTTCGAGTTGTGCACGTTGAGTTGGAGCAGCTTGCAGGCAAAGTCGCCGTACAGTTTGCACTGGCCGACGGTGGAGGAGGCCATGTTCAGGATGAGGAGCTGGTTCTCGTACAGGGTCATCCCGATGGGGAGGCTCAACGCCTCGGTGCTTTGGGCGCCCAAGTTGACCCGGGTCACCTGGTTACCCTCGTAATCCACCTTGAACAGCGACTTGGTGGTGGCGTCCGTCATGTAGAGCATCCGGTTCTCCGGGTCACACTCAAGGGAAGTCACGTGCGACACGTTCATCACTACGACCTGCTGATGCGATCCGTCCAGGTTCGCCCGGTACACGATCGAGTGCGGCACCTCAAAGATCCAGTAGTGCATCAACGAGTAGAACAACGAATGGTTCACCGGATCAACGGCAAGCGCTTTGATGAACACCTGCGACGAAAACTTGATGACCCTCACGCAGACCTGCCGCTCAAACGAACACAACTTGATCGACGCAGACTTCACATCGTACAAGTACACATTCCCAGTTATCCAATCCACCGCCAACTGCGTCGGATGGCCAACGTTCCTCAGCACAAACGAAGCATTCTTCGCCAAGTCATGCCTGTAAACAACCGGAGCGTACTCATCGATCCAGTACAACGCCTCCCTCCTCACATCCACCGCCAAGCTCAACACCCTCGACCCATTGCTCTGCAGCAGCACCCGGATCGACGGCGGATTCACCTCCAACTTCCGGATCTGATCGAACGACGTATAAAGCACGTACCGGCTCGGGCCAACCGCCTTGCAGGACACCTTGTCCGAGCGCAGCATAAAGCCCGGCTGACACGCGCACCGGAACGACCCCCGCGTATTGCTGCACTGCTGGGCGCACGGAGTTCCCTCGGCGCACTCGTCCACGTCCTGGCAGGACTTCCGGTTGCCGGCCAGCGTGAACCCGTTGCGGCACTCGCAGATCGCGCCGTTCGGCGTGGGCAGGCACTTTTGCTCGCACGGCGATTTGGCGCAAGCGGTCGAGCAGGCCTTGCCTTCGTCTTTGCCTGGAAATGAAGGTTAGAGTTAGAGATTTTTTTTTTCACTGGGGTGTTTGACAGATGCTGCACATTAATTTTGAAATCTAAAATCTTTTCTTTTTAATTTGGTATAATTTTAGAAAAATATAAGCAGAATTAACATTTATTAATGCAAAATCTTGAAGAATTACATAATTTTCAAAAGAACTTTTTTTTATTATTCGAAAGATTTTGAGTTTTTAAAATATTAGAATTTTAGAAGAATTTAAAATTGAGAAAATTTCAGAAGAATTCCTTTCATATGTTTATAGGACCTAATAAAAAAAAAGTCGAGGATTGAAAATTTGAATTTAAAGCTTTTGAATTTTATTAAAAAAATAAATAAAAGAATTGAAGCAAAGCCGGTGGGGACAAAAAAACTTCAACATTTTATTTAAATTAGACGTAACCTGAAAACTATTAAAAATGCATTTTTCTGCGTTGATATGTTGATTTTTTTTAAACTTCGATGCACAGAACCGCAAATTTTTTTTTTCGATAAATTTTTATTTTTGTTAGAACCAAGGTTAAAACTTAAAATACACTGACCTAAGATACACTGAACCTCCGATTTTTGGTAACTTTTTCGTTTGACACATTTTACTTTTTTAGACACAGTTAAACTTAAAAGTGACGAACTGTCATTTTTTTTACACGGGACTCACACTTACTATCAAAACAAATGTTGTTCTGTGTTAACTTTGGAAAATATTTGAAATAGCCTACAACCTTGAATTGCAGAATTTTAGAAAAAATAAATAAAAGAAAATTAGAAACAATGTCACTTTTAAATAAGGAGATCGATTCAAAACATTTTGATTTAAAAAATATATAAAAATGCAGAAATCGTAAATATAAGAATCCAGTATTTTACAAAAAAAAAAAAATTAAAATAAAAGCGGAAAAATTTCAAAATATTCGAAGAGTTGCTGAAAAATTTAAGAAGTTTCTTAATAGAATTACACTTATTCAAGAATTTCAATAGCATTTTGGTAAATGCAAGGCATGGAAAAGAACAAAAATTTTGGAAAAACTTGACAATAATTTTAGAAATTTTACAGCAGCGTTTGAATAATTAAAAAAAATATAGAAATTATAAAATGATAGAATATTACATTTTCTTAGAAGTTTTTTAAAAGACGAAGAAAAAAGGACAAAAAAGGACAAATGATAATAAGAAAGAAAATAAAATGAAAGTGAGAAGGATGATAAAACCATTTTATTTTTTTTTTTTTTAATTCCAAAAAACAGATATTATTTTTTTGTGTTTGCCAGCTTATTCATAAATACAGTCTAGACTCGATTATCCGAAGGTTTGTTTGGGATTTCGGATAATCGTTATTTAGGTTTTTTTTCCATTTTCATACTTTTTAGTTCAAATTCGAATTCTGCGATCCAGTTTTTGTTAAATTTGAATGGTTGATTGCCAAATTAATAAAAAATGCATTATTTAAATATTTCATCACCACCATTTTGGCCGCCATCTTGGATTTAAAAATTCTAAATCACTTTTAAGAGCATTTTAGGGGATACTTAAGCTCGACAATCAAAAATATTTTTTTTTTGGTTCGATTATCCGAAGTGACATTTTGCCAAAAAATTCATAAAAAAATAATAATGAAAATTAACGGAAACAATAATAATAAAATTGTGGTTATTGGGACCTTTAAAAAAACACAAGAAGAATGCTATCAAATTAAACAAAAAGAACGGAGAATCATGAAGAATTTAGAAACATAATCGAAGAATGTTTGAAAAAAATTGAAAAATATAATGATTTTAACCAGAATGACAAAAAAATTGGGATATTTTGGAATTATTTTAGAAAAATTTAAGGAGATAAAACAATGTAAGAATGTTTTAAAAATGTTAGAAATAATTAAATTTATATTTTTTTTAAATAATTTCAGAAGAGCTTTTTTAAAAAAAAAACTTTTGTGATTTTTCAGAAAAAAAAATTAGAAAAAATGGCATTTCCAGGATTTCTTTTTTTCAGTTTTTTTTTATTTTGGAGTTTAGAATTTATGAATTTTGCAAAATAGGAATTTTTAATATTTAAGTGTAATGTTTTTATAAAAAAAATTCTTGAACTGTTTAAATTTAAATATTTCAGGTTTCAATCAAACATTTAAGATTTGTGATTGTATTAATATATGGGTCATTCCATCTGAAGCGGAACAGCATTTGAAAATTACCATCTCCGATTCTGCTCAAATTTGGCAGAGCTGTTGAGACTATCAAAACATGCAAAAATCCCGAATTTCATCCAAATCGAACCACCCCCTCCATTTTTGTACCCTCCCAAAAAATCGACTTTTTGGCGATTTTTGAGCGAAACCCCTATCTTCAAACGACGATAACTTAGGAACCACAAATCTTAGAGGGTCGGTCTTAGACTCAATTTTGAAGGAAATTGGACGTAGAATTCATTTCCGTTATCAAAATTTGGTTATTTAAAATATTTTTTCTACCTGTATTGCGCAATTGAAAACTTTAAATGGCCGTATCTCAAAACAGCCCTATTTATTTTTTAAATTTGACCTCACCATCGTATTTCCCGTCCAATTTTACATAAGAATCACTTATCGACAGAAAGGAATATGTTTTGTTCCAGAGATATCGAATTTTCATGTTTTGAGTATTTGAAAATACCTAAATTAGCTATACTCGCCGCATATGCTAGAAGCACTCGGGCGCGCTGATCAGTAATTACTACCTGGTGTTATGTAAGATGAATTATTTTTATAATTTTATACGATTTTGAGATAATCAATACATTGAACAATCTATTTTTTGTTTAAGGAATATTTATTGGGTAATTTTGAACGCACTGTTTTTCCTGATCTCAGCGTTATTGAACCATATTAGGTAAAATTTGAACTTTTAATATTTATTTGCAAATGCTACAACGTTTTTACAACACAATTAAAAAAAATAACATTTTTCTATTGTTTTCATATTTTTCCTAATTAATCATTTCTTCCCACTTTATCAAATTATTTCTTTTATTTGAAGCAAGAAAAAATGTAGAGCTGGATGTAGTAGATGAAATAATTCTAATGGGCTCTAGAGCTTTTGCCATGTGCGGTAGCAAAATAGTGCCATTCAGCAATAAACCCCAAAATCTGCCTTACGGTTTGAAAGATTGAGCAAAATCATATTAAACCGATTTTTATATTGTGAGCCAGTTTCATCTGAATAATTGATGATTTTTTTTTCAATTCTGGTACATTTAATTTCAAAAACGAAACCATATACTTCTGATACATGTGGACAGCAGCTGTATCGTCTTCCAAGATTTCGAAATGATTGACAAAAAAAAAAGATAATTGTTAGGACGGTGTCGAAATCAACACCACTTAATTTGATCTTAATCAGATAATAAATCCGATTAATCTTTGTGATTTTCTTACATTTTTCAGTTTTATACTTTCCAGAAATCCTCTTGCTTAATCATGCTTCACGAGAGTTTTATTCATGTTAATTCATAATTTTTAACACGATAATGTATCGTAAACTTTTTCTTTAGTGTTACTTACAAGATCAATTTCAATTTCCTGCTAGCTCAGCGGGAATTCCATTCTGCCCTGTATTGCGTGTCGTTCTTGCGCTGTCCTGTGGGCTAGCACATAAATTCACCGTATACTATTTTTTTAAATTTAAGATTAATACAGCAGTTTCCTAATTTTCTAATGATTAATTGGGATGAAATCTTATTTCAATAAATAACCAGGTAGCAGTTATTGATCAGCGCGCCCGAGTGCTTCTAGCATATGCGGCGAGTGTAGTTAATTTAGGTAATTTCAAATACTCAAAACTTGAAAATTCGATATCTCTGGAACGAAACATATTCCTTTCTGTCGATAAGTGATTCTTATGTAAAATTGGCCGGGGAATACGATGGTGAGGTCAAATTTAAAAAATAAATAGGGCTGTTTTGAGATACGGCCATTTAAAGTTTTCAATTGCGCAATACAGGTAGAAAAAATATTTTAAATAACCAAATTTTGATAACGGAAATGAATTCTACGTCCAATTTCCTTCAAAATTGAGTCTAAGACCGACCCTCTAAGATTTGTGGTTCCTAAGTTATCGTCGTTTGAAGATAGGGGTTTCGCTCAAAAATCGCCAAAAAGTCGATTTTTTGGGAGGGTACAAAAATGGAGGGGGTGGTCCGATTTGGATGAAATTCGGGATTTTTGCATGTTTTGATAGTCTCAACAGCTCTGCCAAATTTGAGCAGAATCGGAGATGGTAATTTTCAAATTTGCATTTTTTCTTGCACACTTCAGGTGGAATGACCCATATGCAGTTCTTAATTTTTTATTGTATTAATTTATTTTCTTTACACAAATATTTGAATTTTTGATTATTGAATTTTTTGTTCAGGAGCTTTCTTTGATTACGTAACGCAGTTGGTCGGAGGGAGTGTCAAAGGCAAAACAAAATTTGTATGGAAATTTTGTTACGAGGGAGGAAGGGAGGGAGGGGGTCCAAAAATATTTTTTTACGTATTAAAAAAACACTTCTTTTAATTATTCTCTGATTTTTCTTACTTTATATTTTTAACTGCTCAAAGCTAGCTAAATTATTGTTTTGAATTTTCAGTATAAAACAAAATTGCAAACCTAATTTATAAATTTTTAAATGAAAATTATCACAAAATGCTTTGTTCATTATGACAGTTTTGCCACTGTCAAAAAATTACTTATTTTAAATAAATTTATGCAAAAAAAACCTTTACTTTTACGCCTTTTTTCGACCTGAGTCTCAGGAAGATAACAACATTTAGAAAAGATTAAAAAGTCTTTATTTTATTAAAAATGCACAAAAAACATTATTTTTGAATTTTTATTCATAATTTTGAAATTACGGGATTAAACTTCAGAAAAATTACTTATCAAAATATTTAGATTTTGTTATAGTATTAAGATTATAATAATGTATAAAACATTTTCGGATACTTTTTGTAACAACATTTTGAAAATTATAGTTGAAATTTGTTTTTTCCTTCCTACCTCTTGATCTGAATTGGAACTAGGGACAAAAAATTTTGGAACTTAAGAATTTTAAGTCTCAGATTTTAAGAATTTTCTAATATTAAATTTCAGAATTTGATAATTTTAGAAATTTTGAATTTTAAAATGGAAGAATTCGTAAATTAAAAAAAATATTATCGGGTTTTAGAGTTTTAGATTATTTTTAATCTGCTGGTTTTAGAATTTTTTGATATTAAAATTTAGAAATTTTGAAGTTTTCGAATTTTTTAAAATGTATTTTTTTTTCAATTTTTTGTGTGTCAGAATGCTCAGAATTTCATAACTTTGGGTTTTAGAATGTAAAAAGTTTAAGAATTTAAGTATTTTTATTTGTAAATTTAAAAATACATAAATTCATAAACTTCTTAATTCTAAAAACCAAAAATTCAGAAATTTTTACTATCGAAAATTCTGATACTCTGAAATTCAAATAATACGTTTCTAAAATTGGTAGAATGGTAGAAATTGAGAAATTTAACGATTTTGGAGTGAATATAAAAATGATAGAATTTTTAAAATTTAGAATTTTAGATTTTTGAAACTTCAGATCTTAAAAAAATTAATTTTTGTTATTTTAAAATTTTAGGGTTTCAAAGACAAAAAAATGTAAATTTTGATTTTTTTTTAAATTATAGACTTTTTTTATAATTTCAGAATTTAAAATTCTTTGAATGTAGGAATCTTAATTTATTCGAATTATAATTTTATTAAAATAATTCTGACGTTGTCAGTTCAAGGTCACGAATCTACAAGGTAAGCATCTGTCAGTTGAGAAGGAAAACAAAACATTTTGTGTTACCTTAGATTGATTGTCATTGAATCCAATTTTATCAAATTTTGTTAAACGTCACTCAACCACAAGGTAAGCATCTGTCAAAATTTCAACTCACCATCACTGCAGTCCTTCCGCCCGTCGCACACCTTGCTCATCTCGATGCAAACGCCCGGCTTGCACTCGAATGCGCCGTCTCCGCAGGCCACGTGGAACTGCTGCTCCGTGCGCGTCCCATTCACCGCATCACAGTCCACCTCGTCCGACCCGTCATCGCAGTCCACCTCCTTGTCACACTGCCACTCCTTCCGGATGCACGCGCCACTCTTGCACTGGAAGTCGTGCAACCCGCACTGGCTACATCCGGCTTCGTCCTCTCCGTTCGGACACTCGGACGTTCCGTTGCAGCGGACGGCGATGGGGAGGCACTTTCCGGATCGTTGACAGAGGAACTTGGTGGGGTTGTCCTCTTCGAGGCCGACGCAGGGTTCCGCGGTTACGGTGCAGTTGGCTTCGTCCGAGTTGTCGCCGCAGTCGTTGTTTCCGTCGCAGACGAGGCGGTCTTCGATGCAGTGACCGAGGGCGCACTTGGTGAAGCCGGTTCGGCAGTCGACCTTGCCGCACTTGGCGTGCTCGTCGGATCCGTCGGTACAGTCTGGGGATCCGTCGCACTCCCACCACTTGGGAATGCATTGGCCTGAGGAGCATCGGAACATCAGCGGTCCGCACGTGGTGGCGTTCTGCTTTTCGTTGTTCAGCTCGGCGCAGTTTTGCTCGTCGGATCCGTCTGCGCAGTCCTTGTAACCGTCGCACAGTGCGTTCACGTCGATGCACGACCCGTCCGGACAGGCGTGCTGATCCTCGTGACAGCCCCGGCCGTGATCGTACCCCTCGCAGTTCTTCTCGTCGGACCGATCCGGACAGTCGTAGTGCTTGTCGCAGCGTAGCTTCTGCGTGATGCAGGTGCTTCGGTCTGCGCAAGCGAACTGATCGTACCGACACTCGACCGGCTTCGGACCGGACTGCTCGCAGCCCTTCTCGTCCGACCCGTCCGCACAGTCCGTGTGCCCGTTGCACCGCTTGCTGATCGTCAGGCACTCTCCGCTGGTGCACTTGAACTCGCAGTCGATCGCGTCAATGCAGCTGGTGTTCTTCGGCGTCCGGAAGATCATCCCCGTCGGGCAGACGCAAGCACCGCTGTACATTCCAGCGGCCACGCAGATGTGCGAGCAGCCTCCGTTCTGCTTCTGACAGGGGTGATCGTACCGCTGTAACGGTTGCGTCGCCAGCAGCACGATCTCGTCCGGGAACGCTCCGTACGGCGGCTGATCCACGGTGATCTTCTTCGTCACGCCTAGGTTGTGCTTGTCCGACCAGTACAGCCGCTTCGACCGCAGGCACGTCCAGAACAGGTTCTCACCAACGATCGCGATCGACACCGGCAGCCGCAAAAACTCCCGGAACAGGTGCCGCGTATCGCCCTCATAACTCGTGAACTCGATCCTGCTGTTTCCCATGTCGTTCCAGAACACGCTCCTCAAGTCCCGATCCACCACAAACTGGAAGCTCCCATTCCCGCTCAGCCGCTGCTCGATAATGTGCATGTGCTGCCCTCTCCCCGTCATATCCTGCCGATCGATGTGCGTATGCTGGCCACTCACCGATCGCAGCGCGACAAACATCTTCCCAATCTCCGGGATCACCGCCAACCCGATCGGCGCCTCCGTCCCCAAATAATGCTGCACGATCGCCCTGCTCTTACTCTGCAGCGAGTACACCTCCACCGTCGATCGCTCGCTGTCCGCCCAGTACAAATTATTCCCCAAATAATCAAACGCCATCGCCGACACGTTCCCAATGCCGTCCCCGATCAACTTCCGCGAAGCCTTACTCTTCAAATCAACCGCGAAGATCGCCTTCTGCACGTTGTCCGCGACCAGCAGTTCGCCGTTGATCGAGTTGAACACCATCCGGCTGATGAAGAACTGGAAGGCGTCGCCCTTGCTCAGCTCGTGCCGCCCGAACGTCTGCATGTCCAGCCGGACGAGGTAGTTGGCGACTCCGAGCAGGAGGAACTGCCGCTTGATCAGCTCCCGGCACGAGTGCTTGTCCGGCTTGAGGCCCATGGAGTACGGGCAGGCGCACGAGTAGGAGTTGTTTTGGGCCAGGAGGCACAGGTGGGAGCAGAAGTTGCCGATGCAGGCGTGGTCGCCTTTCGGTTGGACCGATGAGTGGTACACGTGGACGTCTGTGGGAGGGGGGAGAGTGGATTAGTAACGCTTGGTAACGCATGTTTGACAGTTGAGTAGTTTCTACGACTTTTGAATTTTGTTTCACAATTTTAAAAATTTTGGGATTTTTGTGCATTAAAAAAATTAAGAATTTTATGCATTTGATTTTTTTTATTATTTTTTTAAAGAATTTATAGAATTTGTAATTTTAAAAACAATAAACTTTTCAAGAATTATTTATTTTTTAATTTTTAAGATTTTTTTCATCAATTTTTAGAATCAATTTAGAACTTTAAGTATTTTAATTTTTTAAAAGAATTTTAAGAATTTTAAGAATTTTTAGAATTTTAAGAATTTTAAGAATTTTAAGAATTTTAAGAATTTTAAGAATTTTAAGAATTTTAAGAATTTTAAGAATTTTAAGAATTTTAAAACTTTAAAGAATTTTAAAAATTTTAAGAATTTTAAGAATTTTAAGAATTTTAAGAATTTTAAGAATTTGAAGAATTTGAAGAATTTGAAGAATTTTAAGAATTTTAAGAATTTTAAAAATTTTAAGATATTTAAGAATTTTAAGAATTTTAAGAATTTTAAGAATTTTAAGAATTTTTAAGAATTTTAAGAATTTTAAGAATTTCAAGAATTTTAAGAATTTTAAGAATTTTAAGAATTTTAAGAATTTTAAGAATTTTAAAAATTTTAAGAATTTTAAGAATTTTAAGAATTTTAAGAATTTTAAGAATTTTAAGAATTTTAAGAATTTTAAGAATTTTAAGAATTTTAAGAATTTTAAGAATTTTAAGAATTTTAAGAATTTTAAAAATTTTAAGAATTTTAAGAATTTTAAGAATTTTAAGAATTTTTAGAATTTTAAGAATTTTAAGAATTTTAAGAATTTTAAGAATTTTAAGAATTTTTAGAATTTTTAGAATTTTTAGAATTTTTAGAATTTTAAGAATTTTAAAAATTTTAAGAATTTTAAGAATTTTTAGAATTTTTAGAATTTTTAGAATTTTTAGAATTTTAAGAATTTTAAGAATTTTAAGAATTTTAAGAATTTTAAGAATTTTAAGAATTTTAAGAATTTTAAGAATTTTAAGAATTTTAAGAATTTTAAGAATTTTAAGAATTTTAAGAATTTTAAGAATTTTAAGAATTTTAAGAATTTTAAGAATTTTAACAATTTTAACAATTTTAAGAATTTTAAGATTTTTAAGAATTTTTAAGATTTGAGGAATTTTAAGAATTTTAAGAATTTTAACAATTTTAAGAATTTTAAGAATTTTAAAGATTTGAGGAATTTTAAGAATTTTAAATATTAAATAATCTTTCCAAATTTTTTTTTTAATTCTTGAAAACTTAAAACAATATTAAAATTTTTAATTTTCTTGAAATTTTTTAAAGATTTTTGAGAATTTTAAGATTTTTTTTGAACTTTTGGTTTTTTTAAACTTTTATTTGTTCGTCCCATACATTTTTTTTAATTATGTGTCTTGTGAATGGATTTTCTTATTGATTTGGTGTCTTCGGTAAAGTTGTAGGTTTTGATTAGGATTTATCCGAAAAAAATGGTACATGAAAAAAAGATTTTTTGAAAAAAAAAAATCAGATCTGGACAAATAAATATTTTTAATTTTTTTAAAAGACAAATCGAATTTGCCATCAGAAATAACTTCACAATTTTGTTGATAAAATGAACAGTTATTTTTTTGAATCTGTATTAAAACATTTTTGAATGGCTGAGAAAATTTTCTTTTGTTTTCCCTCTGGGTTTTTGAAAATTGGACAGTTAGTTTCTGAGATTCAGCCTCACAAAGAATTCGAATCGATGGAAATGAGTTTTCTATCAGCACATCACAAAATAAGCCTGTAATTTGCTGTAATTTAAGTTTTAGTCCGATTTTCGATGTTAAAAATTTAAACTTTAGCGAAATGTTCTGATCTGTCAAATAAAAATATTTCGATTTATAATTTGGTCTGAATATGAAAATATCTATTTTTACATAAGTTAAGCTTAGCTATTAAATTTTGATCTTAAAAGTTTCAATTTTTAACATCGGACCATCTTTTCTCAGCTTATAAAAAATAGTTTTTAGAGGTGCTTTTCTTCCAAGAATTTTTCAAAGCTCAAAAAACTTAGTAAAAACTTAAAAAAATGGAAATCTTATATCTTAAGGGATTGAAATTTCAAACTGGTCGCCCCTAGTATAGTAAAGAGAGACATAGTCCTACGTCAAAAATACTAAATACTAATTTTGTATGACCAGCTCCCCAAAATTGTATTAATAAACTAATGATGCAAAATTACTTTTTTTGACATAAGGAATCATCCAAATAAAAGTCGATTAACAAAATCGTTGAGAACCACTCTTGTTTGACAAATGGAAAAAAAGGTAAACAAAGCGCGTGCCGCTGTACACAAATCACAAGATTTGCTGAGGCACGAAGCGATTTGTTTTCTTTTTTCGACTCACTCGCAAACGTCAAACAAAATTGTTGCCGGATCCGGTAGAGCTTAAAAAAAACAATTAAACCGTGAATGAATGAGAAATAAATCAATTTACCGAAAATCTGCCGATCGTGGACGACGGTTTTGCGCTGCTTGCCGCTGAACTTGTCGCACGACTGGATGC
Organism: Culex pipiens pallens; assembly: GCF_016801865.2. Classification (NCBI taxonomy): domain Eukaryota; kingdom Metazoa; phylum Arthropoda; class Insecta; order Diptera; family Culicidae; genus Culex; species Culex pipiens. The sequence goes on from NC_068937.1 coordinate 21,842,999, forward strand.
TCTTGGTGTCCCAGTCGGACCAGTAGATGCGATCGTTGAACACGGAGATGGCGAAGGGGTGCTTCAGCACGTCCCCGATGACGGTGGTCCGCTGGGTGCCGTCCAGCCGGACGCTCTCGATCTTCTTCAGCTTGGCGTCGACCCAGTAGAGCCGCCCGTTGGGCCAGTCCAGGCTGAGTCCGTTCGGCCAGTGGATGTTCTCGTCGATGAGGACTCGGCGGTTCTTGCCGTCCATGCCGGCCGTTCCGATCATCGCTTTGTCGCCCCAGTCGGAGTAGAACATGGTTCCGTTTTGGGGGAGGAGTGCGATTCCGCGGGGTTTGTGGAGCGTGTCCTGGATCAGGGAGGAGCAGTGCTGGCCGTTGTTGGAGCAGACGGCGATCATCATGTGGCCACTGTCGCTGAAGTAGATGTTGCCGGTGAGCCAATCCAGGGCGAGATCTTCCGGCGAGGCCAAGCCGGATGTGAGCAGGAGTTCCCGCTTGCTGCCGTCCTCCAGCGAGCGCTCGATCGCTTCCGTCTTGAACGAGATGTCCGTCCAGTAGACGTAGCTTCCGTCGTAGCTGACGCCGATCACCTGGGACAGGTTCTTCGCCACGTAGTACTGGTGCTTGGACGTGAGGTAGAGCGCTCCGATGGACTTTTGCGTGGTGTACAGCAGCAGCGCCTCCGTGGAGTCGGCGATCTCGCACGTTCTCCCGTCCTTCCTCAGTTTGAACTTGCTGGCACAAGTGCACCGAAACGAGCCGGGAGTATTCTCGCAGCCCTGCGAACACAGTCCGTACCGCTCGCACTCGTTCACGTCCTCGCACTGCTTCGACTTCCGGTCAAACACGAACCCCGCCTTGCACAGACAGACCGATCCGTGCGGCGTATTCTTACAACCCTCTGGACACCTCATACTGTCGCACTCCCGTGACGTGCACAGTCCCGTTTCATCGCTCCGATCTCCGCAGTCATCATTCCCATCGCAGACCATCTTCAGATCCACGCAAGTACTGTTGTCAGCACACTCGAACTTCCCGTGCTCCAGCGTACACCCGATAAAGCAGTTCTCCTCGTCCGATCCGTCTCCACAATCGTCAACCCCGTCACAAACCCAGTCATGACTCTGAACGCAGTGCTTGTTCTTGCACAGGAAGCCCTTGCACTTGTTCTCCACGTCCATGCACCCAATCGTCTCGTCCGATCCGTCCAAACAGTGCCTGGTCCCATCACACACCAGATCCTTCGGGATGCACATCTTGTCCGTGCAGGTAAACTCGAACTTGCTACACGGAACCGGCACGTGCGGAACCTCAAAGTTCTCGCAGTTCTCCTCGTCATCCCCGAGCGGACAGTCGTCGTGCTTGTCACACAAAAACGACGCGCTGATACAGGTACCGTTGTCGTGTTTACAGCGGTACCACTGCGGACTGCGGCACAAAAAGTAATCTGAAAAAAAAACCAAGTTGAGGTTATGTCCCATCTCTTCAACACTCCTCAATCCTCCAACTCACCACACCCGACCTCGTCGCTCCCGTCCGAGCAGTCCCGGCTGTTGTTGCAGCGGGACGCCTTCGGCACACAGGACCCGTTGTCGCACGGGAACTCCTCCTCCGAGCAGGCGTTGACCGTCGGTACCTTGGGCTTGCGAGCCGCGTCCACCCTGCCACTAACCATGCAGAACAGGATCAACCCGGCGGCGGCCGCCGCGGCACGAGTGCCGAATCGCAACCGCATGTCTCCTCCTCGCCCTTCCTGAGAGAGCGGTTTGAGGTTAGGTTCGGCGTGACCTTGATCGACGGATGCTTACCCTCGCAAAAACGTTTGAAGGCCAAAACCAAAATTTGGGATCAATTTTCGCACAAGAAAAATAATTACAAAAAAAAAAAACTAATCGACACTA